>NW_018405908.1:4285-120992 GCF_002113885.1 Mizuhopecten yessoensis
GATCAAATCCGCTTAATCGCTTAAATATGTTTGGAAGAATGTAGTATCGTAATTGCATGCAGTGAGGCTCTTACGTAATGAAAGCAGCCTTCACAAAATTGAACCGTATACTGTATATACGTTTAATGCTTTCCTGTCGACAACAGTCATAACTCGTAATATTTACACCATATGCATTTTGTTCTATTTACGCAAGTGTAAACTAATTACAAAAGCCTTCACAAGGTTAAACCGTATAATTAATATACAATAAACAATCTTATCGACACCAGTTATTTAGCTGAAATGCTGTCATAGTAGAAATACATCCCTGCATACCTGTTTCAAACACTATAGAGCTCTATTGACATTTTACTTCCTATATACTTGAACGCAAAGTTATATTTTTTCCACGAATCAACACATTACCCTCATTGCTATTAATAGATACATGACGCATAAATATAAGAAAATGCTTTGTCCGTTGTCCCGTAAATACCTACTCAAATGAACTTGACAACATTATAACGACATGAACGCAGCAAATATTCTATATCAAATGTATGTCCATATCTTTATATGGATGTACAACGGATCTTTCCCATTTACGAAGCATAAATGGGAAGCAATTGAACTCCACATAACTCTCTACAATAATTAAACCCCGACACATTTGTTACACAATTTACTTACGCAAGTGTAAAGTAATGAAAAAAGCCTTCACAGGGTTAAACCGTATACTTAATATACAATAAACAGTCTTATCGACACCAGTTAGTCAGATGAACTGCTGTCATAGTAGTAATACTCACATCCATACCTGTTTCAAACACTATATAGTTCTATTGACACTTTACTACCTATATACTTGAACGTAAAATTATTATTTTTCCACAAATCAACATATAACCCTCTTTGCTATTAATAGATAAATGACGCATACATATAAGAGAATGTTTTTTCCGTTGTCCCTCTTCAAATGATCTTGACTAACATTATAAGGACACGAAAAACAGCAGATGATATATCAAATGTATGTCCCTATCTTTATAAGAATACAAAAAGAATCTTTCCCATTTACGAAGTATAAATTGGGAGCAATCGAACACCACATAACTCACTACCATAATTGAACCCTGACACATTTGAATATGACCCCAACAGACAGTAGTTATGCAGGCCCTATTACATGTAGCATTTCACGCTTTGCTGATCTTTGACCTATTTGGAGGATTCATCAGAGTGAGGTAAAGATTAGGAGCAACATATTTTTTTCATACCATTATGAAGGGAGCTGTCGACGCTTACATACACTGTTCAAAAACGAGGTATACAGATGGGACTGAGTATTCTGCATTAGCATTATATATATCATAGGCATTTCTTTACGTATACACTTCAAAATATAAAACCAAGTGATATTATATGTCATTTCAATTCATCAGAAAAGTTACGTACCTTGGTCAATGACAAACACCCGTCCTTTTTGATCTGCTCTGTCCTGTAGAGGTTTGCTGTAGTAACATTAACCTAAATATGTTCCTGGTTGTTTTCTAACGAATCGTTTGTCATTCTCTGCACTGCTATTTTTAGTAACAGTTTACCTCCTTGTCCAATAATGAGACTCCTTTACACACAGAACCTGACAGGATATTGGGTTTGCTATATTCAAATGAGNCAGTCCTATGTCTTTACATATATGACGAGAGATGGCTTTTCGGTTTTTTGAGCTCATATATTTATAAAAAGTGTAGTACGTAATATTCTGGATTTTTCTATACATACTATTTATATTTCACTCGAGTAACATAACGGTTGCTTATCAATTAAACTAATAACATCCTCCATATAATCGAGTATGCCTAATTCATATTTGAGGTAAACAAAATACAACATGGTTAGTGTAGGTAGCCGAGTCATAAACTTTCCGTATGATTGTATAGTACAAAAGTAGTCTAGTGTCGTATCGTAGGTTCTGTATAGCTCTGACGTTTCGCACGATTACACAAGTACAGTAACGCGACAAGGCTTGATGTGCGCCCTAGTTACTTGACTAGACAGTTGTGAATTCGTTATCGGTTTTTGTTGTTATTCATTACTATAATTTTCTTATTTCTATTTTAAAGTCCACAAAGCAGAAGAAAGTCCCTGACTCTGCCTTAAGTAGGAGGAGGAGTATTTGCTTCCTGCTATAATATACAGTGGTATAAAGAAATATTATTATTTCGTTTAACCTGGACTAGGTTTTATATATATGTATGTGTGTGCTTCTCTCTCACTTAAATACAAATCAGTAATCTACTAGAATGGTAACAAAAACTCTCGCATTACAACAATAGGTAAATTGGCAAAAGAAAGTTAAGTAAAGGCACAATTCACATATTGAATTTCCTTTAATCACATGTTTACTGCTGGTATGTGAAGTGTTCAGGTAATTAACAACTTTATGAGTTTTACTCTTAAATGGCCTTTCAGAGAGCGAGGATTAGAGTATAAGTGTCCCAGCATCTAAAACGAAGATAGATTGTCTGTTTATGTGAGATCATATGTTTATATGAAATGTTATAAGCATACAAATTTTGATTTCGGGATGAATAAGTTATATTTTACTAGTAAACATAACAGTTTTTTATGGACAAAAAATCATCATGTGAATATATGCGGGTGTGTATAATTTCTATTACAGTTAACAGTACACACAATATTGTAGGTGTAGATAGCCTTGCCAGGTAACATTCCGAATGATTGTAGGTTCTGTATATATCGGACGTCTCGCTCGAAATCAAATGTAACGTGATATGGCTTTCTGTTACGCCCTCGACACATTAAGACACGTGACCTGCCAGTTGTATATCAATAACTAATTTGACTGCAAAACAGTGTCAAGGGAGGTAAGTATTGCATTCTTAGTAAAAAATTTAAAATGTTGATTATATGAGTATCTTGTGATTGGAAAGCTTATCACATACTTTGATGAATTAATGAACACCTAATCTACAAATTCCCGACCTTAAACTAGGACAGATTTCAAATTAAAAGCGATACAAAAACATACCATTTAAAATCTACTTTGAATTTCGAAAATCCGAAATTATAAGACATTGCGAATTGAAAACAGGTCGTAGGCTATGCAACCTTCCTTGCAAACTGTCCTATCCGTCATTCTGTTTAGCAAATCAAAGTAATAGTATATATGTTTGGTTGTTTCTGATGACAAATGAGCAAACCTAACACCAACACGTTTAAGTCCTAAACTTGACAATTTAGACGATAGCTTCTCTGTGCCATCACTAAACTTCGAACATTCCAGATATAACACCATTTAAACTATTCAAATGCCCTAATATATGTCATATCTGGCGATGTTTGTATCCGGTGTTATTTATCCCTATCTGGTGACATACACTACCATTTCGTATTATGTATTTCGTCACCTAGTTCAATCAGTAACGAAAGTATTGATAAATTTCATTCAGAAAATTGATATTTCATAACTACTAAACCAAGCAATATTAATGAGGAAATGAGCAAATTCAGATTGTAAACTGTATAACATTTAATGTTCTCTTTCGGTAATCAATGGTTGTTGAAATGACATTGCACTGTTCTATCCTATTGCGTATTTAACACATAGATAATACGTATTTTTTTGCGGTTTACTTGATATCACCACCGCTTTTAAGATCCTTTTTTTACATGTCAATTTTATTCTTATTTTGTAGTTGAGTGCCGATTAGTTTTTCTTTTTCTGATATGTCTTATGTTTAAGAATTTACTTGAATGAGTTTGATTGCCATCAAAACAAATAAAACAAAACAAAACAAATTGTTGTTTATGTACAGTAATGCGTAGTCTTAATTCATATCCGGTTTGTACGGTGTACATTTCTTCCAGCCATTTAAATAGTAATGAGCATATAACATTAATTCTTATTCGATTTTCGTTTTAAAACCATTTGCAAAAACGTAGTTTTCACATTAAATAAGTATACAGAATATACCAAAACTTTGTTAAAGACATGTTTAACAGTAGTGGCAATATTTGTGGTATTCCTACATGTATCAAATAGTACCTAGCAGAGTAAAATCCAATCAATTGAAGTGAGAACATGAATTGTTTTGTTTTGGAAATAAAGTAACAAACGGTATGATATCTGTGTCTTTGTTTTCAACACTTTCTGTGAAGATAAACTCATGTACGTTAACGCAAAAACCACACCGCAATAGTTTCCTATTTTACAGAACATTCTGTTCTTAACGTCAGTCAGATATTGTATCCGGTAATTCAGGTTTTTTATAATGAATTATGTGCATGTTAAAAAGGTCAGTTTCATTTACCTTAATTAACAGGGGAAACTAATGTTTGTTTGAAGATGTTCCTTGCAGATTCCCGCGTAAAATAAGCTAAAAGAATGATAAGATAACGCATAACAAATGTGAGCAGCATATGTGTCGGTTAAGTAGACTCTATCCCAACAATTAATGACGTCACAGTGTGGCTACTCGACTTCAAGGGGGACGTGGCTAATTTAGGTAGGAACATTTAGAAGATGTGACGTCACTGAAAACGCGAAGGCAGAAAATTCCCGCCCAATTACACGACAAGGGCTTAGTAATCTTATATATCAAAATGACTCACAGTTACAAGTTATTGTACTCACAATATCTCATCTGGTGGAATGCAGTGGAAGGACAATGGTTTCGAGAGTGATTCCTACTGCAGTGTGGTGCTACCTCAACGTATTTTGATACCAATTATATCATCCGGTTTGAATTAGGTGTTCGGAAAGTACCGGACACTGACATGAGTTGTGTTACTGTAACCTAGGATGCGCACCTCTGTGGCAATTACCGGAGATATGTTCTCAATAAATGTTGCAACTGGTACTTCGAACTGTATTGAAGTCGTGTCGAAGCCACCGCCTGTCATTAACACGACAATTGGTAGTTACTTAAAGGAATATCTGTTGCCTGTGTCCTCCTGTTGCTATGAGGAACAGATACACATTCATAGACTCGAGACTACACTCGTCAGTATCAACTCGTTTCCTTGTATTCATTGTCTATAAAATAAAAGCATGAGTCCAGTAGCGTGTTCACTCCAAGTCAAAATTGCAGACCTGAATGACAACTAGCAACATTATTTGAACTTCCTTGATATTTTTTACTGTACAAGGCTTGGCCCCTGAATAATTAAATATTATCGATTTTAAAATATATTTGAAAAGAAAACTATACAGTGTACATTGTATTTTTCCATAAAAACGTGTAACCAGCGTTACTTACCTGACTTACCGGAATGTATATATAAAAGGAGTGTCATGGAATATATTTCAATGATTTGTGACATCACTCATTCTCGACGTCGCAGACATTCATGAGTATTGGTTATACGAATAAGCAGTAGCTCTCTACGTCTAATTAAAATTCGTTCCCAAAATGCAGCTCCTCTGTTTTGTTTACGCCCGGAACGATCTTGGTCGTATTTCCGGTTCAATATGTTCTTGTAATATCTTTCTCCATATTTCCTAATTCGACTCGAAAGATGGCCAGATCACATTGTTTTTCAGCGACAAGTCATTTCACAAGCTTTGCGTCAATGTCACATCTCCAGTTCTGCATATGAGGCAGATTTGTTTGTCACAAGTGGCAGTCATGTATCTGTTCTACAGGAACGGATACTGAATATAGATTATTATGAATGATATTGGTAGATTTCTTCGTAAAAAGTCAACAAGGATAGCTCCTTATCGTCCATGAAGGTGTCAGGTCTCGTAGAGGAGATGCGATATTTATAAGCATGATTGTCCTTGTGGACTAGTGCACTGTCTGAAAACTTAAGAACCATGCGTATGCTCATTTTTTTATGAATAATTACAAAGTTAGGAAGCCCTTTTTTATAACGATTTAATTTCCAACTTGTTGATCCAAGAACTTATTTGAATGGGCCAATGTATTAAGATACCATTTTACCGTTTCGCCTTTGACAATTTTTTCCTTCAATACCTCGTCGACTTTTTGTTCCCCCAGTCTGTTCTGAGGACGAGAGGCTCCGATTAAAACATCTTTCTTAAATTATTGATTACGGCCGATGCTGTCTTTTTAGCTTTCTGTGTACTCTTTTGTTTAGCCCATGTGTTCTTGTTACTTAAAATGTGACGAGTCATCGTTAAACCTATTTCATATATCCTTTTTACAAAAAATGGTAGAGGTTTCATTGACCACTAACCGAAGACGTTTTTTTTTTAGTTTGTCAATATTCTCTAAATATTGCTTATTTTATCCAGTGACAACATAACAATTATAACTCTTTAATATGATACAATGTATTTTATCCACTTTTCTGACATTTTCAGCTTGAGTGCCCGTGATTATATACATTCATAGCTGCAGGTTGTCCTGTGTATTCACACATATACTGAACACACGATCGTCTACCAAAACTATAATTATGTCGTTACAACTCACCTGTGACCCTCCACCCGCAGCCCTACAATAATGGGAGTTAAAACACGTTATTTGTTAAGGATCATTCATCATACACACGTGTCTTCTGTCGTCTGCTTTAAATTATGGATAAGAGGGTTACTCATCTGTGACGCTCTATACAGATATCACACCTGATACAAATAAACATGTCGATTATTGTAATTCCGTGGACCCTCTCGGAGGGTAAACATGCCTACTGAAAATATAGATATGTGGATGAATAGTTCCTCTCGACTTTTAGTTCCCCACCAAGATGTGTGTGTTAAGAACTCCTCCCTAGAAAATCGTGTGTACTTCTGACGAATATCAACCCCCTCAAAGTAGCTTGGTCTCATAGGACATTCTCAAACCATGGTTCTCGAACCTCGAAACAAAAAAATTTGAATATTATACAGAGAGTTCCCATAATGTGATTGTTTTAGACGGTCTTATTGCTGCAGTTGCTTTTTGTTCTGTGTAACGGCTCAGAATCAATATATCTGAGGAATATGTTCAGTTTTGGTAAGTAATACAATTAAAGAACACTGTATTGAATGGTCCTATAGCGTATGTCACATTTCATTACAGCAGCCTGTTAAGGACAGACATTCATTTTGTTCTGTTTTTGTAGTTAAGTGCCGATTGATTTATTTTCCTGATATGGCCTATGTTTAAGATTTTTTTTTTTCTGCAGAACTTATATAAATAGAGTTAATTTGTTGGGTTTCTCCAGTTTTTCTCCGTCCCACGAATCATCCAAGTGTTATGATACAGCGCATCTCTATGCACTACTCAGACATGTTCAGCTTGAGTGCCTTCGATTGTAAACATTCACTTGTGTAGATCGTTATGTGTATACACACACACCTATTGAGCACACAATCGTCACCCTATATATAAGCCGTTACAACGCACATCTGACCCTCCACCCGCAGCCCTACAATAATGATAGTTAAAATCCGTTATCTGTTAGGAATTGTTTATCATGTACACGCGTCTCCTGTCGTCTGCTCTAAATTATAGGTGAGAGGGTTACTCATCTGTGACGCTCTGCCCAGATAGCAGATCTGATACAAATAAACGTTCATGTCGATAGTTGTTATTCGCTGACCCGTACGGAGGGTAAACATGTCTACTGAAAACATTCAGTTGCGGATTAACAGTTCCCAGTCGACATTTAGTTCCCCAACAACGATGTTTGTGTTAAGAACTCCTCCCTAGAAAATCGTGTATGCTTCTGACGAGTATCAACCCTCATAGTAGCATGGTTTAGCAGGACATGTTTCAACAATGTTTTACACTCGAAACAACAATTATTTGAATATTATACAGAGAGTTCCCATAATGTGATTGTTTTAGACGGTCTTATGGCTGCAGTTATTTTTGTTCTGTGTAACCGCTCAGAACCTATTGATGAGGATTATATCAGTTTTGGTAAATAATGCATGCTGTAAGAACACTGAACTGTTTTGTCCTATAGAGTATGTCACTTTTTTTACAGCAAGCTGTTATAGGGCAAACATCAATTTTGTTTTGTTTTTATAGATAAGCCAGGTATTCAGATTTCCCTTCTTTGAAATCAGTTTATAGGTTATTTGTCATTTTTTATCATCTTTTTTCTTTAGATTCACTAGAATGAATTTGGTTGACATTAAAAAACAAGTACAAGAAAGGAAGTGTGTCACCTTAAAATGTGCAAAAAACATAAAAAAAAAATCTTGTGCTAACGACACAAGCAAATAGGTTTTTATGACCAGATTTTGAAATTAAACAGTTTTACCAGGCTTTAACAGAAATTAACAATAAAAAAACAATATCGTAACGTATGGGTGAACGCCAGTTCTCCTGTAAGACATATGAGGCAGGTTCATTGTTGGCATCTCCTATATACAAGTGGACGTCACGCATCTGTTCTACACGAACGGGTACTGGAAAAGTGACTATAATAAATTATTTGGTAGATAGATCGCAACACACAAAACAAATCGGGTCTCATGGAGGAGATCAGAGATTCTTAAAGATTCATGGAAAACTCATCAGGTTGATTGTCTCTGTGGACCAGTGCACTGCCCGAAGACTTGAGAACCATGCGAATGCTCATTTTTATAAATTATCACTACGTTAGGAGGAAGCTTTTGTATACCGATTGAAGTTCTCATGAACCCTATTTCATATATCCCTTTTTTCACCAATTGATATTATTTACCAGGACCGCTAAACGAACCCGAGTGTTTTTGGTCTGTCAGATATTATCTGAACATTGCTTATTATACAGTGACATCATAACGATCCATAAACTTTTCTAACAGTTTAAGCTTGAGTGCCCACGGTTGTAAACATGCACATGAGTATTTAGGTCTGTATACACACACCTACTGAGCACACGATCGTCTATCCTAACTGTATGTCGGTACAACGTACCGGTGACCCTCCAACAGCAGCCTTACACTAATGGTCGTAAAAACCTATTATTTGTAAAGGATCGTTTATCGTACTCACGCGTCTCCTGTCGTTGGAATCGTATGCTTTATATACACTAAATGAAATGCGCTTGACTAACATTATAACGGCATAGACGCAGCAAATATCATATATCAAATTTATGTCCCAGTCTTTACAAGGATACACATAGGACCTTTACTATTTATACGTTATTTCCAGAATTGAACCCTGACGAATTTAAATATGACACCAACATACAGTAGTTACCCAGACCCAATTACAAATGTAGCATTTCAAACTGCTGACCTTGACCTGTTTGGGTGATTCCCTAGAGTGAAGTTAAGTTTAAAGGAAACACTAGTTCTTTCGTACCAGTATGAAGGAAGGTAACGACGCTTGCTTACAATGTTAAAAAATGAGATCAGCCGGCAGAATTGATTGTTCAGCATTAGTGTTATATATCTAATAATTTCACTTTTTATATTGTCTTCAAAAATAATAATAAAAGGGATCTATATAATTTCAATTTATCAGAATAAAAATACATGTACGTGCTCTGATCAATTCCATACGCCCGTCCTTCATAGTAAGCCCAGTACACCCGTCCTGTGAAGTTTCTTGTCGTTACGTGTACCTATTTATGTTCCTGGTGGTTTCCCATCAATCGTTTGGCATGCTCCATACTGCTGTAATTAGTAACGGTTCAACCCCTTATCGATAAAAAAATGCGTTCCTGGTGACAAATAGATCAAACTGAAGAGCTCCTGTATTTATGAAAAGTTTATTAGTGTAATATTCTTGCTAAATGCCAATTATATTTCACTCGGAAACATAACAGTTACTCATAAAAAAACAAGAATATCCTCAACATATTCGGGCATGAATAGTTTGTAGCAGAAATATTATCTACACACAGTATTATTCGTGTAGGTAGCCCAATCCATAAACCTTCCGTATAATTGTATAGTGAAAAGATTGTTCAGTGCCTAATTATAGGTTCTGTACAGCTCTGATCTTTCGCACGATCTCACGTGCAACGTGATATGTTTTTATGTTTACGATCTTGACACAATAAGACCCGTGACCTGCCAGTTGTATACACATTACTATAGTTGACTGTAAAACAGTGTCAAGGGAGGTAAGTATTACACTCTTAATCAAAATCATCTAATGTTTATTGACTTTGACTGTCTTGTGTTTGGAAAGCTGAAATCATACTTTGATTAATCGATAAACAAATAATATTCACATTACAAACTAGGACAGATATCAAATTAGAAGCGATACGAAAACAGACGATCTAAAAGATATACTTTGAATTTCGGAAATCTGAAATCTTTATGCATTGCGAATTGAAAACAGATCGTAGGTCATGCGACATTCCTTACAAACTGTCTTGTTCGTCAACCTGTGTAGAATATTCGAAAGTGAAATATTATTTGTGTAGGTTTCCCTTAATAAGCAAGCAAACCTAACACCAACACATATACATAAAATGTACTTAACAGTTAAACCGAGAAGAACATCTCTGCCATCACTACAACTTGAACATTCCAGATATAATATATGTTCAGCTAAGCAACTGTCATGTCTGGCAATGTCTATATCCGGTTCAATTTATTCTTTTTTTAATGTCATATACTATAATTTCGTCACTTAGTGCAATCAGTAACGATATCATGGATGTAATTCATTTTCAGATTACAGATCAATATTTCATAAACAGTAAGCCATGTGCTATAATTAGGCAAATTAGCAAAGTCAGAACTGTTTGCTACGTTCAGTTTTTGGTATTTAATGCATGCTGAAAACAACACTGCATTATTCTGTCCTATAGAGTATGCCACACTTTTTTTACAGCAGCCTGTTACAACTATTAAGATGTTCTGGATATATGTGTTCTTTTAACCGGACATTTTCTCAACAATTCGCCAAACTAATTCAACAGAACATAATCAATTGTGTTCATGTTGTTTGTTTAAGAGTTTTGTCTTCAGGTGTTAAGATTTCCCTTCTTTATAAGCAGTTGATAGATTTGTTTTTCATTTTGTTTAGTTTTTCATTTTTTTATTTACTTGACATCAAAACAATTAACCAGAAAGGAAGTTTGTCATCTTATAATCTGCAAAACAAAACAACATTTCTTGTGCAACGACACAGGCAAAATATGTGTTCATGACCAGATATTGAAATGAAACAGTTATAACAGATTTTAAAAGGAATATAGACTAACAAACATAACAATATCGCAGCGTGCGGGTGATCCATTTCACATTTCAATTAATTCAAAGCCATTAAAGAGATTCAACTTCAATGTGATAGCACTGTATATGTTAATATTTTCTGATATCTCCACAATCTTCAGCGAAATTCTCTGCCAGGCATTTCTGCCTCCTTCAGGCTACATCAGATGGACTCATGTTTATCATACATGATATTTAAATGGCGTAATCAATGAAGTAAACAACCATAGTGACGTCAATAATAAACATTTTATATTGACATCACATACAATAACAGTGCAGGGAAACCAGCACATTTAAACCGTAAATGGAACGCAAAGACAGTCATGCACAGTCTAAATTCAAAACCGGTTTGTGCGATATCACATTCTCCAAACTATTCACATATTAAAGAGTAAATGACAATCTGTGTATAACATTATATACCACCACTTTGTTAAAGACTTGTTTGACAATAGTTACAACATTTTTGATATTCCTATCAAATAGTACCTAGCAGACGTTACATTCTTTGTTGTTTTTTTATAAAATATTATCGTCTTGTTTTCATAACAATGCACTTCATTTTCTCACTCTCATTAATTGGATTGAAAGTAGCATCAAGCGAAATGATATCTGTGTATTTGCTCTGCGCTCTTTCCGAGTAGTTTACCTCCTGCAAATTTATGCTAAAACCGTATTTCCACACCCTAGTAATTTCCAATTTTACAGTATAATCTAATCTAAGACTGTCTATTTTTTTTTTATCTGGTAATACATTATATAAAAAGAAATTGATATGATATCAACTAATTATGTACAGGTAGTTAAATGTAGTCAACTGGGTCTTTGGCCATTCTATGATTCACACCTCTGTAGTAATAACAGTTTGTCCTCAAAATATATTGCAGGGAGCACATCAAACTGAATCAACAGCTGCCATTAAGACGACACTGTGTAGTTACTAAAGATACTATTGATTACCTGATTGATATATCGTGACCGTGCAAATGTCTTTTCTACACAGGACCATACCTCCCAAACACCTCGAAGACGTGTTGTTGATACTGTCAGTGATGTTTTTTTTATATTCGCTGACGTACGCATACGACTGTCTGTTGACAAACGTCGTTTGCAGTTTGTCCTTTAAAGCGACTAGGATAGACTGTTGGCTAAAATTATGTGTAATTTGTGTAAGTGGCTATTTTACGTTAGGAAAAATATATTTCAGTTCCGAAGAAATAGGTATCAGACGAATCCGACACCTCACGTGAAAGGATGTCATGTATTTAGCTTAATCTTGATTTCTATTCTGATGACCTCAACCCCAAAGAAAACGTACTTTTGAAGCCTCAATAACTGACGATACCGTCCTATGTATACGAGGGGCTGTGAAGAGATACCGCCAAAAACACGCGTCCTGCAGAACTAATAGAAATCGAGTTGTATTTCTTAGGTCTGTAGGTCTGTCTCCCTCATACCGACCATCCATGTAATCAAAAAGGTCGGTAGCGCTTGAACTTTCTGTCCACCCTCTCGTTTAATCCACGTGTGATTTTGTCACTCAAAATGTGATCAATCCTATTCAACCCTCTTTCGTATAACCCTTCCGTTTTTAACAATTGATAGAGTTTTCCAGGACGACTAAACGGAGTCGGCTGTTAAGGGACTGTCAAAAATTGCCTTAACACCTTTTTGTACCCTAACTACATGTCGCTACAACTCACCCGTGACTTCCACCCGCAGCCCTACAATAATGGCAGTTAACACCATATATTTTTTGGGGGATCGTTTATCGTACACACAAGTCTCCCGTCGTCTGCTCTAAATTATAAGTAAGAGGGTTACTCATCTGTGACGAAAGATAAAACTAAACATTACATGTCTCTGATTGATTTTACGTGGTAAACATTTCTACCGAAACATTGGATTGTAGATTAATACTTCCGACTCGCTTTCGGTTTTTAATTCCCTGACAACGATTTTTGATATCCAAAGCGACCGTGTCCGGAAAATTTGCACTCACTTTAGAAATGTCAACTCACGCTATGTGTTTATTTAGAACTTCTCCCGAGAAAAAATCGTGTATAACTTCTGGCAAATACCAATCTCCGTTAGAAAAGATGAAGCAACCTTTGTCATGGTATAATTATAAGGGCCATGTGAGTTTATGCTGTACTGCAGCGTCCGTCGTCCGGCGTCCGTAGTTCGTCGTCCGTCGTCCGTCCATCAACTTTTTCTTTTGAACGCCTTCTTCTGAAGAACCGTAGAACCTAGGGTCATGCTATTTGGCCAGTAGGTACCTGGGATGGAGTGCTATAAAGGTTCCTCATTAAAATGACCTTGATCTACTTTCAAGGTCACAGCGGTCAAATATGTGAAAAAATTCAAACAACAATATCCTAAAAACCATTTGAACTAGAGTCATGATACTTGGGTATGTCATGAAGACCAGCAGTGCAAATATTTTTCTCATTTATAGTTATGAGGTCTAAAGTCAACTTTAAATGCTAGTGGGGGTTCAAATGTCAACTTTGGTTAAAATCTTTAACAATCTTCTCCTCAAGTTCTATTAGGCCCAGGGTCATGATATTTGGCCAGTAGGTACCTAGGATGGAGTGCTATAAAGTTTCTTTATTAAAATGACCTTGACCTACTTTCAATGTCACAGCGGTTAAATATGTTAAAAACTTCAAACAACAATATCCTTAGAACCATTTGAACTAGAGTCATGATACTTGGGTATGTTATGTAGACCAGTAGTGCGAATTGTTTTCTTTATTACAGTAATGAGGTCAAAGGTCAAATTTAAGTGCAAGTTGGGGTCAAAGGTCAACATGAGTCAAAGGCTTTAACAATCTTCTTTTCAATTTCCATAAGGCTCAGGGTCATGATATTTGGCCAATATGTACCTGGGATGAAGTGGTATAAAGTTTCCTCATTAAAATGACCTCGATCTACTTTCAAGGTCACAGCGGTTAAATATGTTAAAGGTCAACTTTAAGTGCAAGTCGGGAGTCAAAAGTCAATATGAGTTAAAAGCTTTAACATTAAAATTTCAAGTTTCAAACAACAATATCTTCAGAACCGTTTAAGAGATGTTAAAATGTCTTGTGTTCTAGTTACCAAATTTAGTGTTAAGTTACCTATATGTCAGTTGCATGTAACAAAAGAAACAGGTGAGCGATACAGGCCCTCTGGACCTCTTGTTGTATTACGTAACGGCTACCCTTCATAGCGAAGTTTTGATATTTATCACTCAGAACCTATACATGTCCAGAGAATTTGCCAGAGCTGTTTCATTGAAAGGTTCATATGCAGTTTATTTCGGAGCATCGGGTATTTCTAGACAGTTTCTCATGTTTCGAAGACATTAAGTATCTCCCGGAAAAAAAACAACGTTTTTCATGGACACTTTCTAAAAGGTGATGAGTGGACCTTATACTACTTGCGCGATATGTCTCCCTACCGCTAGATATCGTTAAAGTACCAAAACTGCACAAGTGGCAGGCTTTCCCCTGGCCGAGACATAACAGAGTCTGTAAAATTAGCAGTTTCTTCTCCTGCTTTACACTCAGCAATTTAACAGTGGGACGACAGGTTCGCCCGTTGTCGGTATAATGTGACCGGGTGGCGTGTCCTGCTGGGTGTCTTCGGCAGTATGTTTCAATGACGTAGCACTATAAAGTCGGCATCAGTTCCGCGCTATTACAATGAGAAAAACATGAACATATCGCAGCCTCCCAAAACACACACGCATACACTACACGCATGCATATTGCACACATGGGAGGCCGTCCGTAAATGCCCGTAGCTGTTGATAGGACGTTAAACAAAACTAAACCAAACAAAGTGTAAAAGTCCTCGTGTCATACAAGATAGATAAATGTGTTTCTATATGTATTGTAGATCAACCATTAACAACGAACAGTTGGTAAAGTTGTATCGCGTATTCATGAATGAATACAAAAGAAATTGTCTCTTCAACGAACAATACTTAAAGAAACCGCAATCTTACAAAGACTTCTTTCGCTCTCTGACCCTTTGTGCTGTTGGAGAAAAGCGCAAAAGCGATATTTTACCTAAGCACCATAACATCGTACCCCGGTTTGTCAAACCCGTGTTATTTAACCTAAAGAAAAAGGGACGGTGCAAGACTTCGTATTCACAAGACATTGTACCAGAATCTGATTTGTCGCCAACAACACCCCAGCTCCCAGATGAATGTAGACTAACCCCCGACACGAATATTTGAAAGGGACACAAACATGACGTTTTGGCCTTGATGCAATTTACTATACCGTTGAAACTTCGAAAGAACGCTAAAGGGCTCGTACATTTCTTCAAATAGCGCAGAGAGCGTGTGGTTTAAACAAAAAATAAAGTAAAAGTTGGCAACCATGTTATGAAACTCTAATTAAAAGACAAAACAAGAAACAAATCAAGACATTTGTGAAGTGGATTACGTTTTGCAAACTTAATTAACGTCAATACAAAAATAGAAAAATTACAAAATTGAGCTCATTACAATAAGTTCCATAAACTGAGAAAACCATTAAAACAAAAAATAGTTTTTTACATAGTATGTACACAATTATAAAAACAGCCTTTGAAATGAAATATAAATACAGAAAGAAAGTTATCAACTGATCAGTAATACATATTGATAAAAAGAACAGAACTGTCAAAATATTTTCTGTGCGTTTCAATATCCAAACGTTAGTGTTATGCAAGTGTCCCAGTGTATGACACGCTTACTGTACTCTGTCTTATAGTATTGTTTGTGTTAATTTTTTCTGTTTCTGTTATAGCAGGTTTTTTGAGTGATAGTCAGTGTGATGGTCCTATGTTTGTCTCCCCGTGGCATCTTGTGACGACGCACCCACTATGTAATATGGGTAACATGTGACTGTTATTTTGCCAAGTCGGCAACAGGTACAGTACCCGCTTGCTATAGCGTATATTTTAACATAAGGTGTTTTCTTAAACTTCCACTAAACTAGCAGTTTGACATATGCACCAGCTATTGAGTCCATTTGGACACATGTACCCGTAATAGCGTCCCTATAATCTATACAAACATTATTTCGATGGTGGCTGCCAAAACGTATTTACCACACAATGGCGTCCAGTTGGAATATGTGCGAGTTATAGCGTTCAAATGGGATAACCCTACCTGATATAGTGCCCATTTAGTCGTCTACTCGACACTAGGGAATGATTAACCAGGAGAACGACACAAACCTGTTCCCACCTATTGCCCATTTGGCCAGTGCTGAACACGCTACTTCATTACCTATGCAGATGTAGTACATATATTCAGAAGAAAAAAATGCTTGAAATGAAGCATTTATTAAAATTATTGACTGTCGATGCTGGTATCATACCAGCAAATGTATTTTCCCGCATTCAAGTTTGATATAATAATGATACCGACAAAACTAGATTCATTTTTTGTTTTTTCTACGGAAACTCTGGCTTTCCTCCACCACCAAAACTTCGCACCTCCTTAAGTGACCATAGCTGTTAATATGACGTTAAGCATCAACAAACCAAAATCATTATATAATGCGTAAGCCAAACATTTAAGATTTTATTCAAATGTGTCGATAACATTGGATGAGTTATTGTAATAAACCTATCTCTTATAACCTTTTCAGCTTAATTCACTTAGGGGAGGAAAAGGTAAATATGTCCTCTTGAATGCCTGCATTATTAGAGTGCAATTGGCCGAATTGTCTCTAAGATTCGTGACAGCTAACTTCATTTGTGAGCACACCGTGGCCTATTGACTTGTTTTCAGCGGTTTTGAGTCGACTCAACAGTTATTTACACTATTTGATTGACAATCAGACGTTTTCAAAATCTCGCAAAATAAGATTCCTATTTCTGTTTGTAGTCAAAACGAAATTAAATTTGCTATAACATGATTTTTTGATGCAAAATAAAAAATGTCAAAGATGTGAACCTTTGGATCTAGCTGCATAGGCTTCCCATCGGGGTGACCGAGTAGAGCGAAGGTCTGCTCAGGGTATACGGGTTTGAAATGCGTAATGGCTTTTGGAAAGCTAGATTCTTCGGTGTTATCCTTATTTCGTAATTGTAGAATGGCGAAATCCATTTCTTTGTCACCGAAAAAACGTTCTTTGAAATAAAACTTTTGAGGGTTTGAGTTATTTTCTTCCAGAAAGTTGAACGTGATGAAAACCTGGTCTTTTTCACGGTTCGACAGGTCTGGTTTAGCAACTTTGCGAGTCTCTAAAAAGGAATATAGAGAAATCAATATTAAAATGAAATTAAAAGTTTATTGTTTTACGATGATGGAACACGTTATACAAACGTATATCAAATAATCTAGCCCGGATTGTAGCAAGCAGAGACTACATGGACAAAACCACGTAGTCGGACAGGTAACGCCGTACCTTTTATGTCTGATCAGGGAACCGAACCCCAGCCGACTTTGCGAATGGCAAGTTCGCTATCTACTGCGCCACACGACCACCCTAAAAGGAATTGTACAAAAAGACATTTGTCCGGAATAGAAACTTTTATAGCTTTTTTAAATACCAAAAAAAAAATAATAAACAAATGTAAATACATTAAAAATTAAAAAAAAATCAAGCAACTAGAACATTTTTAGGTAAAATAATATGTTTTGATTATTTGAACAATTGCAATATGGTACGTTAAATGTCACGTACAAATCGCCATATTAGCTTTTAGAGTGAAAACGAGCGAAATAAAGCTATTACCGCGGCTGCTTTTTTGTAAAGATTATAAAGTCTAAGTATTATATGAGTTTGTATTTTGAACAAATAATACAGTGTAAGTGTTCTGTGGTGTTTTTCTTTACAGATTTTAAAGTGTATATATATTTTGAAAACATGTGAACAAACTTTCAGCAAAACCTCATCAATTTTCTTTTATTTCTTGTTTCAGGTTTACATGGCCATACTAACAGGATTGTTCTCGCAACAAGAAATGCAATCTTATTATTTCAATCACATGGTGTTTAAATGCTTTAAAACGCATTTTAAATTGGGATAAATACTGTTTAAAATATTGTTTCATGAACAAAATACTACTTACTTGTTATGCCCTCCACCACATGGTAGGCTGTCAGTATCCTGTCCTTTCCAACCCTAAATCCTGTGCCACTAGAGACTGGGCCCTGGATAAATCCGACAGCATTCATCGCTGATTGCCAAGCATAAACAATTCTTGCATTGTGCGTGTCATCGTATTGTTTTCTTAACTTCCCCTGATTCTCTGTAAGTATAAATCACGATTGCAGCTTTGCATCATTAACATGCACATGCTAAAAAAGCATATGTAAATGTCTAGGGCTGCATCACAATTTGAATACTTCCCTCTTTGCTTTAACAAAAATCGCGCAGGATGCACAAAGTAATTCCATTCGAAGTTAATTGCTAGATTGTTCGAGTGTTGAAGAAACATTACGAAAACAACAGTGACCAATACTCAGAAATAACGGTATATCATTTGTTATAAATTAATCAAAAACTATTCTATATGCTTAAACATATATCGGCGCTTACCTTTCTCCCAATCGATTCGCTTCCGTCGGCTTCAGTTCCGAAATTAGAGTCAAGATTGTGCCTAAGATGTCCTTAATAATAGGTAAGCATAAGTGTTTTTTTTCGTTTGCACATTATGACCTCATTAGCAGATTGTAAAAACATTAAATTCCAAAAAATATATTGCTTCAATAATAGTCAGTGGAACTTTATTAATGTATATAAATTATTATTTATTTTGAAATAAAAAAACGACTTTGACTTGTTTTTTCTCAATGAATTATTGACGAAATATCGATACTTAAAAACAAAATTGACTGTTACCTTTCTTTCGTGTCGATTTGCGTTCTTCACCTTCAGAATCAGAATCATGGTTTATTTTGCGTTTTCCTAATAATAAATAAACAAAAGTTTTGTTTTGTTTTATCATAAAAAAGAGTCTTCTAGAAGCATTAAATTTAATTTATAAAAATAACACCATGAGACACAAAACTGATGACACATGTAGACGGATACAGGGTGGTTGCCAAACGTCAGAAAGAAAAAAATAATAAGAGCATTAAATTTTCAGTTAGATGTCAAAGTCATTATCTTTATCAATAGACGTATGATCCCAGGAAACATAAATGTATAAACAAAACAAATTAGATCTGGCATGTATTTGGCATTTTTTTTGTAATCGATAAAAAACAATTTCTGATTAGGATAATAAAGATGTATTGGGCGTATAAAATGTTTTTTTTTCTTAATGTTCAGGTTAATATTTGTTTATGTTTTCTTAACTTCTTAAAATTGCTTTACGTTCTGTGATGGTAAGTGTAAATTCTTTTTGTAAGCAGTACATACATACCCTTTGCTTTGTAGGCCTCTGCTATACTTTCTGTGTAGCATTTTATTATGTTTCCAGCCGCAACATTTTTGTTATAAATCTGATCGTACTTCTCGTAATGTTTTTATCATTGCTCTTTATCAATTCAATGAAAAGATCATTCATGCTTTTAACTTGTCCTAGGTCAGCATTGGAGAGGAGACCTAGCATTCCCACCTGGCTGCACATGTCAGACCATGCTGTTCCATTAACCGAAAATAATTGTCCTAGTCCCTTAACCATCTCTTTGTGCAAATGTAGAACCTCTGGAGGTGGTTTGTCTTTCGCTGCCATATCGTTAAATGGTGACTACAAGTATGTGAGAAAAAAGTAAGATCCACGCACATGATTAACTAATAGATATGAGCCGGATCAAGTATACGTGCTTTTCATGTCATAATATGGAAATATAACAATCGATATAATTCCCCTCTTTTACACAACAGCGATTAAATACATTATGTACCTATATATTTTATTTACATTCCACATCGGTACCAATCTCAAAATACTCTTATTCTAAACGAGCACTGGAAAACCCAATTCTATAATAAGCCTTGAATGATATGTTCCATGTAAGTTAAGTACCATTGTACCTATATCCGAGTGATACTGAAAATACATTTAATACAACGGCTACCTTGATAGAGACAATATGATATTTCAACAGATCCGGAGTGACCGAGTAATTATCATCAGACATATTAACATATAAATAAATAAGGACAATAGGGAATACCTACATTAATTCATATAGTATCCCTGTGTTGTTCGGATATCACATATCATTATATAGATAGAGACATTTATATATATGTTGCTATTACGATGGATGAACATGCAGAATATTATTTATTTTCAATTAATATTGTCCTGATTAAGCCTTTGACTTAATACACTCCGTATATGTAGAAGAATGTGCTATCGTATATGTAAACAATGTAGATAATGGTTGGACAAGCTCTTAATTACAACACCATAGCCAAACCTTAATGTACACCATACAATTTATCATCAACAAATAGTCTTCTTTCACATCTATAATAATATACTTTATTTATTGAGGATAAAATACATGTTTAGCCAAAGGCTAATCTTCCACATGATCCTCTTGTTAGTAAAATACATGTGTTAGATAAAATAACATATTAACGCAATCAATATATAGATAAACATGGTAATCTTGCTAGTAAAATACATGTGCTAGTTAAAAGTTACATATATATTGATGCAATCGACATATATAAGGTTATATCACAGTTATCTTAGTTAAGAGTATCACAGAATGTATAAAGTTTCATGCAAAGGAATTTCATTAGTTTAATGGCATGTGCCATATATACACACATGCTAATATAGCAAACAATAACAATTGACATAGTTATACGTTAATATAGCATAATCTAAAATATTAATATAATTTAGATAAGAAGTCTATTTAGAAAGTAACAAGTTTTGGTTACATGGAGAAGCAAGTTGACATCTAAGACATTGCTATACAATATTTAGTAAGTTTCCGTTTGAAAGTGGTAAAATTGTCTATTTTCTTTAGATCACTCGGTAAAACATTCCAGTCGTTAATACTGTCAATAAAAAAGTGTCTGGAATAAAAAACAGTTGTGTGGCACCCTGTTGTAGTAAGTGAATATTATATATATTTAGGTTTTAATTTGATTAAGTTGGATTTGAAAGAAAATAAATACTTCACTATGGAAGATTGTTAAGTAAGTTACATTTTCCGATCGTGCCGATGTATCACGCGACCCGTATTTCCGCTTTCCGTATACTTGTTATTATGGCCCGTATTACGCACATTGTATAAGTATGTGATTGTGTAACACCTGTGATGTCATGTGTTATGTGTTGTATTCTTTTGTTGACCAGACTGACCACTTTGGACATGCATGCGCAATGCGATGCTTATCTTATTTCCCGCTTTTCTCTCTCTATTTCTTCACTTGGGCACTTTATTTACGAGGGGTCAGACCTACATTGTATAGATGAGTTTTTCCTAAGTTTGAAGATCGATGGCATAAATTGATTATTCATCCAATATATCCTCAGCACCACATGCAGGGTAAGTTATTTACAGAATGTGTATTTAATTAATTTAGCATTATTTGATAAATTATTATTTGGTAAATTATTGTTTTAGACTTACGTAAATTCCTTTGTGTAAATTAGTTGCAGGTCAAAGTAAAATATTATAAGTTACATTCTACACTGAGAATGTTCTATAATTCATTTGTATGTAACGATACAGTAACTCCATTTTTATCTAGAAGTCATAGAATTGTGTTCACGTCCTTTTAAATATCCCATTGTTCGCGTTATGTATTGTAAAAGTTAATGTTCGGTGTGTTCGATAGGAAATATGTTTAATATGTGTCTGTATTGTACAACTAGTGTTTTTATATTATTTTAGGGATTTTCCATACGGATTCTCCATACGAATAAAGCAAAAGAAACGCAATATTTGTCGTCGAGTACTTTGTGCAAGTGCAAGAACCCCAATTTCACAATGGCGCCCACGTAGATTTGCACTACGTCAACCTCGACTTACTTGGGACTACTCTGGATTTCCTTTCGAAGCACCGGATTTTCCGGCATCCATCGGAACTCATCGGGACCTATTCAGACGGGACTATGGATCCTCGGGGCCTATCCTTTCAAGCTTCAGTTACACACGTGTGAGAATAGTGCACTGACTGTTTACTTGTGTGAGTACTTATACGTTATACGTTTTCGTGCGCGATGAAGAGGACCATCCTGCTGTGATAAAACATTGACATTACATTTTCTTTATTTGGATATTTAATTACGTGTTTTGGGTATGTATTTTCGAATTGATTATTTCAGACTTGTATGATTTTATTGATACGTGTTAGATGTCGATGGTAATTTAATCCTGTGATAACAGTAAGCGCACTTTGATAATTTTTGTATGTTTCGTGGTGTGGCATTGACCCTGCGGTGCACTTCCGGCCCGGAAGTCTTCCATTTTTGTTTACATTTCTTAGGGAAATTTACATGATTTTTTTTTGCTCAACGTTTTTATTTTTAAGATGGTGCGTTTCGTGTGATCAAATTTTGCCTTATTGAATTTATTTGATTTAATTTAACAAGAGTCTTTTCAAGAACTTAAATTATTTATTTAATTTATAATGTCATGTTTGGAATTAACGTTATTTCAAAAAATACTCGGTCAATTATAAATTGAAATGTAGTTTCAGCATTTGTAGGGCTGTGCCCCTGATAAGAACTTCCTTGCACCCTTTTTCTTGGTTATCTACTTTATTATTTTGACATTACTTGACATACAGACTTAACTGTTTTGTGTGTTGTATTTTGTGTGTTTTGTGTTATAAATATACATATTATATTTGTGTTTATTGCACCATAATATATATATGTTACCGTACCGTATCATTCAGTCGACTCGTAGTGCCAGCTGGTGTTCAGATTTCGTGATATAAGTGAAGTATGTTCTTCACATTTCGTATAAAAAAAAAAAAAAAAATATCGTGCCGTTTTTCCTTATTCTCCTGGGGGTTTTTTTTTTCTCAACATAATAATAATATAAGAAATGCTGTGTTGACTTGTTTATTTCCATTGATTTGTTTATAACTGAAATTTCATTGCATATTTTGTTTGCATGTTTGTGTTTATTTGCAATGTTTTGATGGACTACTGGTACTCTGTATTGATCAGTCAGGTAATACTGGAGTAAGATATTCAGAAATCTTATAAATATTTTGGACTTTTCCTACATCATAGGACTGTGGTAAGTTCATATAGGAGATTTATTTTCACTTTTCAGTTCTTCGGACTTTACAAAGTTAACATTTGTGTGAATATATTTTTATTGGGTATTTGTACATCATGGCGGATGATGAAACACAGGAAGCTGTAGCTTTGTTAAAGGCGTTTAAAGACATGGGAGCTGTACCTAAGGCTGGCAATATAGATGATCTAAAACAGTGGGTATTGGACTTTGCTGCCCGACAGATGTCTGAGAAAGGGCCAGAGCCACAAGTGAAGCAAGAGCATGATGCATCTTTCGCTGCCGCCGCTGGGGAACTGGCATCTCACCTCAACATTTCCCTCCTAGGTTGTCTACATTATCTGGAGATCCACCTCTTTCAAAAGTTGATGTTACTTATAATCAATGGAGATATGAGGTCAAGTGTCTCATGGTTGAGAAGACTCACTCGATAGAAACTCTGTATGAGGCTATTAGGATGTCTCTTAGAGGAGAACCGAAGAATGTCTTAATGCGTCTAGGACCACATGCAAAATTAGACACCATTCTGGAGAAGATGGAATCTGTTTATGATAGGATGGAGACTGCAGAAACTCTTCTTGGTTCATTTTATAGTGCTAAACAGAGGGAAGATGAGACAGTGTCATCTTGGGGACTAAGATTGGAAGACATGCTCTCCAAGGCATCAGAGAGGAATTTAATACCTGCTCAGAAAAATGATTCCATGTTAAGATCCGTATTCTATGAGGGATTGCGACCTGCATTAAAAGATGTTTCGGGACATAAGTTTGACACCATCCATGAGTTTGACCAGCTTCGCCAGGCTATCCGCAGAATGGAATTTAGCCGAGGTGTTGAGCCTGCAAAGGAGCAAACTAGGAAAGATGCACATGTCAAGATGATGTCAACTGAGTCACAATTGCAACAGTCCTCAATGCCTCACTCTGAGATGAAGGAACTGAAACAGATGATGGAACAACTGACATCCCGTTTCGACCATTTAGAGAAGGATGTTAAGGATAAGAAGAAGTTTCAAGGAAACCGACAGCAGAGCCAAAGCTATCAACCACAACCCAGCAATGCAAGACAGCAGCCTCATGCTCAACAGGTAGATCGACAGCAGTCTCATCAGCCAGAGTCATATCGGAAAGGTCAACGCCAGATACGGGAGGAACCTCAGTGCTTTAGATGTGGGCAATATTGTCATCTTCAACTTGGATGTCGTGTTATTATGGACCATTCGCGGAACCATTTAAACGACGGGAGACTTATGGGCAGGGGTTACCTATAGATCGTGGATGTCTACCCCATAGTTTAGAGATGAAGAAACCACGAGATGAGGGACCACCTGGTTTGACCGGAAAGTGTAATGTGGCTGATGTATTCGTAGATGGGAAGGAAGCTAAGGCCCTATTGGACACTGGTGCTACTGTGTCAAGTGTTAGTGAAGCATTTTATAGGAGTAATCTTAGTCATTTACCCTTACACCCACTTGATGATGTAGCATTAGAGATACAGGTAGCAGGGGGTAATTTATTACCATTCCTGGGGTACATAGAGGTTGATATACAAGTGGATAAATTCCTACATGACAATGACGCCAGATGTTTACTTCTTGTTGTACCAGATTATAGTTTTAATCAGATTGTACCAGTTCTTTTAGGAAGTAACATTCTTGAACATTTTATGAGACAATGTAAAGAGTGGTTTGGACCCAGATACCTTCAAGAAGCACCATTGACAACTCCATGGTTTCTTTCTTTCAGGTGTATTTCTCTGGCAACAGTAACAGTACTAGGATTTTGATTTGAAGGAACCTGGTGCATCATATGTATTTGATAGGGTGACATTTTGCCCAGAGCTGGATGACATTTTACTACGCCGAGGTAAAGAAGTTATTGGCCAGTACTTAGATGTATTTTCCAAAGGGGACTTGGATCTTGGACATACAACTGATTTAAATCACAGGATTGAGTTAGATGACCAGCGACCGTTCAAACAGCGCCACATGAGGATACCACCTGGGATGATACAGAAAGTTAGAAATCATATCCAACAGCTTCTTACTTGTGGTGTTATACGGAAACCACACTCACCATGGGCCTCCGCAGTAGTGTTGGCCAGGAAGAAAGATGGATCCCTAAGGATGTGCATAGATTACAGGCAGCTTAATCAGCATACAGTGAAGGACTCTTATGCACTACCAAGGATTGAGGAGATACTTGATTCTCTTTCAGGCTCATCTTACTTTTCTGTGTTAGACATGAAAAGCGGCTATCATCAGGTGGAGATTGAAGAAAGCCATAAGGAAAGGACTGCTTTCACTGTTGGGCCTCTAGGGTTCTACGAATACAACCGAATGTCCTTTGGTCTTGCAAATGCCCCAGCAACGTACCAGCGATTAAAGGAACAGTGCCTAGGAGAGTTGCATATGGTAGACTGTTTCATTTATTTAGATGATGTGATTATATGTTCGTCTACATTTGAAGAACACCTGCAGAAAATGGAGAGAGTGCTTCAACGCCTGAGAGAACATGGGATAAAGTTGTCGCCTAAAAAATGTTCATTCTTTCAGCAACGTGTGAAATATCTGGTATTTATTGTATCAGCTGATGGTATTGAGGCCGACCCAGAGAAGGTGGAAAAAATCGCAACATGGAAAACTCCTACTTGTCCAGAAGAAGTGCGACAATTTTTGGGTTTCGCTGGCTATTACCGGAAATTTATTCGGGATTTCGCAAGAATTGCCCGACCCCTGACGGATTTGATTCCTGCTCCTAAGAAGACTAAGAAGAAACAAAGTAAGACATATTGGAAATGGGGAAAGGATCAACAGGAGGCTTTTACTAAACTGAAGGATGTACTTTCATCACCACCCATTTTGTCTTATCCAGACTATTCGAAGCCATTTGAATTACACACAGATGCTAGTCACCAGGGACTTGGAGCTGTGTTGTATCAACATCATGAGGAAAAACCAGTAGTGATTGCATATGCCAGCAGAGGACTTTCTAAGTCAGAAAGAAACTACCCTGCTCATAAGCTTGAGTTTCTCGCAATGAAGTGGGCTGTCACCGAGAAGTTTAAGGACTACCTGTATGGCCACAGATTCTCTGTGTTGACCGATAACAATCCCCTGACTTATGTCTTAACCAGTGCCAAATTAGATGCTACAGGACATAGATGGTTGGCAGCTCTATCTGCCTACGACTTCGATATCAAATACCGTCCAGGAAAATCTAATGTTGATGCCGACACTTTGTCAAGATTGCCAACGAAGGAATTCCTGGAACGGTTATCAATAGAGAAGGACAGTGTAGCAGCTGTATGCCAGATTCATCAAGGCCAACCCTATATAGAGAGTATATGCCTAGCAGCGACAACTCCGATTGAGCTAGATCCTTTTACTACAGACCAGGAAATGGACCATTTTAGCCATCATGAGATTAGNGAGGCAAAATTGCTAAAAATCCACCGGAACGACCTATGCTGGAACACGGATAATTCTGTAACCAAGTATGTGATCTTTGATTTTAGACAGAACTTAGGAAAAAAAATTCTAGTTGTGGGGGTCATATTTTGGGTCAAAAATGGTGATTTTTGGCATTTTCTCGTAATTTTTGATGTGGTAACCATGGTTTTCACACAAGTGACATATACAGAAAAAAGAAATTTATACACTTCTCAGTACTTTATACGTATTGCAAATATAATGCAGTTTACAAATATATATACATGTATATATGTGTTGTGTAGGGTAAATCCGCTGTGTTTACATTTCTTAGACATGTGCCTTGTTTTTCAGAGTCAGGCCGCTTCTACTGTACTCTGCTACCTTATACGCATAGAGGAAAAAGTCATCTATGAAATATGTGTTTTTTATACTTGGTTTACCCTTGTTTACACTCAGTTTATGCGTAGAGCCACAAAAAAGAACGCAAAATATGATTTTTGGCACACACAAATTTATTCATAGTGGGTATGAATAAGGGAGATAACTTGCCAGTCCTTAGGTACAGTTCCATGCTATATTTGGTACATTTAGTTCCTGTTGAATAAATTCCTCTGCAGTCAGTAGCAGGCAACAAGTTAGTCTTGGTTTAATTCACAATGCATTTAGACTATATATCAGTTTGTTTTACTGAGGTTATTATGTGGTATCCATGGTTACCAATACAGAAAGTGCACATTTTTGAAATGTTCATGATATATCAATTTACATTGTATTTACACTTTCTTTTTGATAGATATAGTCCAAAGAAACATTTAGCAAAGTGTGAAAATGTCAATCATATTCAGTTTGGTATTATCAGTGGCAGAAAAGCAGTTACTTGTGGCAAAATTGGCACAGCATACAGTTTCCAGTGATCACTGTCATCAATGGGTAGGAACAGCAAATAGAGATGGCTATGGTGTCATACGTCTGATGTTACGGAATCGTAGACGGCGTGTCACTGTTCATCGCCTACAGTATTTCATGCATAATGATTGCCGACCTTTATCCTCTCGATTGCATGTGTCTCATCTTTGTCACAACAAATTGTGCATAAATGTTGACCATTTGTCTTCAGAGCCATGCAAGATCAACAGTGATAGGAAGTTTTGTATGCTTGATAGAGTATGTAGAGGGCACCGAGGCTTTGCTAATTGTATCTTTTGAATATGGTGAGTATAGTGTTCATGACAGTTGTTAATCCCTAGTGAAATATGTGGTTTGTTTTTAAGTTCGTGTTCAATGTTTGTTTATGTTGATACCATAGTTATGTATAATACTTTGCTGGGGTGAGCTGTTTGTGTATAAAGATTGTGCTCTGATTTTGCGGTTACTTTTTCTTAGTTTGCCTATGTGTCGGCGTTGTTTGTATTGTGTTGTTTGTTTTCTGAGACAGTGATATCTATCTGTGTGATCCTTTCTGGCCATTTCTTTCCAGAAGGGATCCAGCCGGTGATATTTTAGGCCAATCTTCTTACTCAAGATGAGTGCTGATTGGCTGGTACCTACTGTATCTGAGTGTATGGCTGAGTGGCACAGCCCATTGAAGTTTTTGCCCCAAAGGGTGCTCTTTGGTGCGTATGTAAATGCGCGGTGATTGAGGCTTTCTGTTTTGTTTGTTGTTAAAAGACGTGGAATTTTTTTCAGTGTAGCGATAGACAGACTGTTGTTTAGGACTGATTGTATTTTTAATGTGTCTTCTGTACTGAGATGTAAGTGGTGACCGTATGGTAAATGTCTTGTATTGTATGATGGTAAATGTGCTAAACAGACAAAAGAGTGTGCCCGGCAGTTGGCGTGTGAGCCACTCAAACACTGGACTACATTTTGTATTGCTGTCTGGGACCGTGCTATGAAGCGGTCACCAGTACAGACAGTACAGGCTTGTTGAATGCGTACCAGTTCCAGTCTCAATCGACAGCGCACGCAGGAGGCAAGCTTCTCCAAATACACATCTTTGTCATAGTTAAGATCAATAGAAGTCAATTTTAAGACTTTTATTTTTTTGTATAAATTCCTCAACAGGTGGAGGAAACAAGTTTCGTGTGTTATTTGTAAACCTGTTTCATTGCAGTACTCTCTCACAAGTTTGGGATACTGACCGCTGCCATCAGTCAAGAGAGTCTTAACACCGACTATTTTGGCAGTGCGAACACTCTCCAAGTTTGCTATGGTGAGTGCTCGCTCGCTAGAGGACATGGACTGGTCTACACCATATGTCCTTGAACAGTTTGAACCAGAGTGGTCACAGCTTGGTTTCAGGCACAACTTATTGGCCGTCTCCATTGCTAGTGTTAGCTTGAGTTTAGTCTCCTGTTCTACAAGGGGGCAAAAGGAGGCAGAGGCTGCCTCAAACCCAGCCTGGAGCCTGTTGTTAAATGCCATATCAGTTTCCATGGCAACATCAGGCTGTTCGCCGAGCAGTAGCAAGCACTCTCGCACAAACCTCTGGTTTTTGAGCATAGATGCCTTATTAATCTCAGACATTTTTGTGTTAAGTGTTGTGAATGTTTTCTGTATGTATGATCTGCTAAGTGCCTTAATGTTCATGCAGGACAGAAATAAATGAGCATCGGACGGGCCCGCCTTGGATTTCAAAGTAGCCAGCACAAGGCTCTGGTTGACTGCACCAGCTGCTGGTCCTTTGCCGTTCGACTCTATTTCTGTGTACATCTTAATAGCTGATGTCTCAAATTTGCAGGGAACACACTTGCCTTGTACTGTAATGCACAGTCCCATACGTGTACAATGCTGATGTTAAGGTTGGGCTGTGCACATGAGTGCAGTGTACATGACTGGCACAGAACAGACAGAGAGTTAAGTGATATTATTAGGTTTTCAGTGTGTGTGTTAGCCAGGGTGACCTCTACTTCCCTATCAGCTGCAGGTCTTAGCTTTGAAATAACTGTCCCTTTTGGACCTGCAAACTTGTGCTGAATAGCCTCCACCACCTTTTGTTTGGGTCTCCTTAATTGAAAGGGTAGCCCAGTCTTGACAGACGTATAGTTTGAGTCAGATGAGCTGCCAGGTCTTGACTCATACCTTGTAGTATCCACAAATCTTAGGCTTTTCACCTTTCCAAAGGCGATTCTTCGCGTCCTTTTGTTGTGCCATGGCAAGCTCCTTTTCCCCATCATGAATTTTATAGTGTGTTGCTATACACAAGTGATATTATGACATCATAAGCATTGATGACGTGATAGATGCTGACATTGATGGCCCCACAGCATTGATGACGTCATAGATGGTGACATTGATGACCCCACAGCATTGATGTCGTCATAGATGCTTCTGTGGAAAGTGTGAGGGAAAAAATATGATCTGTTAAACTGTGATGGAAACCCTAATCACAATATAATCACCATACTTTTGTGCTATGTACATGCAAATAGTGTCACAGAGTCTCATTTTACCCAAATAAGAATATTAAACCTGAAAAATATAGGTTTATGGACTTTTTCATTTTCAAATTACCTCCCTTGGCATTGTGCTGAAAAAAGGTGCTCATAGTGATTGGTGCTTTGTTTATGTCATTTACAGTGAATTTCTTTGACATTTATAGCTGAAAGGGGTTTAAAACTATTGTTGAATGTTTAGACCACTTATTTGATCATATTTTGACTAAAATAATTGTGGTTATCGGGAAGAAACTGGTGTAAAATCGCATTTTTTTCATGAAATAATTGTTATTTTTAAAAAGAAAATCAAAATTAAGACATATTTGTAGTGTAAATGCACTTTATTTTTTCAGAATTTAAAATACTGATAATAAACCTCTGTGGAAAGTGTGAGGGAAAAAATATGGCAGTGTAGCACGCATAATTATTTCAATCTAAATAGCGTTACAATTTGCACATCTTGTGCTGAATTGCAAAGCAAAAATTGCTAAAAAGGTATGTTTAAGGAAAATGCATGTTACTCGATCACTATTCCAGATAGAGTTAATATGGATATGTCGTTGTGTTCATAATCTCATTTTCTAGACATTTAAAGGGTTTTCAGACAATTTTCAGAACAAGTAAGTGGTGTATAAGGTAGCAGAGTACAGAAGAGGGTTGTGGCCATGGGTGATATTTTTGTTAAATGGCTAACCCCTGTATTATGACATGTAAAAAATAAAAAAAAATAAAACTGTACTAAAATTGGTATAAGCATGATGAATTGGACTATGTTGGCTTCACATTTCTAAAAAAGCAACTAAATGTATTTGGTTAGAGAATAAAAGTTTGGCCATTTTTCCGAAACAGTGTCTATGCATGAAAAGCTAGCTTTACAGGAAGTAAAATTGTGAACACAGCACATGAGGCAAAATTGCTAAAAATCCACCGGAACGACCTATGCTGGAACACGGATAATTCTGTAACCAAGTATGTGATCTTTGATTTTAGACAGAACTTAGGAAAAAAAATTCTAGTTGTGGGGGTCATATTTTGGGTCAAAAATGGTGATTTTTGGCATTTTCTCGTAATTTTTGATGTGGTAACCATGGTTTTCACACAAGTGACATATACAGAAAAAAGAAATTTATACACTTCTCAGTACTTTATACGTATTGCAAATATAATGCAGTTTACAAATATATATACATGTATATATGTGTTGTGTAGGGTAAATCCGCTGTGTTTACATTTCTTAGACATGTGCCTTGTTTTTCAGAGTCAGGCCGCTTCTACTGTACTCTGCTACCAGAGGACTTTCTAAGTCAGAAAGAAACTCCCCTGCTCATAAGCTTGAGTTTCTCGCAATGAAGTGGGCTGTCACCGAGAAGTTTAAGGACTACCTGTATGGCCACAGATTATCTGTGTTGACCGATAACAATCCCCTGACTTATGTCTTCACCAGTGCCAAATTAGATGCTACAGGACATAGATGGTTGGCAGCTCTATCTGCCTACGACTTCGATATCAAATACCGTCCAGGAAAATCTAATGTTGATGCCGACACCTTGTCAAGATTGCCAACGAAGGAATTCCTGGAACGGTTATCAATAAAGAAGGACAGTGTAGCAGCTGTATGCCAGATTCATCAAGGCCAACCCTATATAGAGAGTATATGCCTAGCAGCGACAACTCCGATTGAGCTAGATCCTTTTACTACAGACCAGGAAATGGACCATTTTAGGCATCATGAGATTAGAGAAGCCCAACGGAAAGATCCTGTGATTGGACCCTGTACTGAACATGTCATCAGAGGTGTGAAGCCTAAAAGAAGTCAGATGTCTTTAGCATCATGGAATCCTCACCTCTATCGGCTGTTTGACTCTCTCAGGGTCAGCAGAGGGGTATTATATAGGGAAGGAGTTGTAGGTGGGGAGCATAGACAACAACTTGTTATCCCTAAGCACCTTATCAACTATGTACTTCGGAGTCTGCATAACCAGATGGGACACTTAGGTGTCAACAAGACAGTTTCTTTGTGTCGAGACAGGTTTTACTGGCCATCCATGACAGCTGATGTGGAAAAGTGGATTGCTGAGTGTTCGAGATGCCTGATGAGGAAATCCGCTACCAATGAGAGAGCAGCTATGGTGTCCATATCTACGACCCAACCGCTCGAATTAGTAAGTATGGATTTTCTAACCTTGGAACCATCGAAGGGCAATTTTCAGCACATACTCGTAATTACGGACCACTTCAAACGATACGCTGTCGCCGTCCCTACAAAGAACCAGACTGCCAGGACAACAGCAGAATCGTTTGTCACAAACTTCGTCGTTCACTATGGTATGCCAAAAAGGAAACATTCAGACCAAGGACCCAATTTTCAGAGTAAGATGATGAAGGAGCTCTGTCAGTTAACAGGCATTGCACGTTCTAGGACAACTCCATAACACCCACAGGGTAATGGTCAGTGTGAACGTTTTAATCGGACACTGTTGAGTATGTTGGGACCTCTAGAACATTCACAGAAGGCTAACTGGAAGGCTCACGTGTCATCGCTCGTACATGCATACAATGCTACCAGGAATGAGAGTACAGGATTTTCGCCTTTCTTCCTGATGTATGGACGTGAACCAAGATTGCCAGTAGATCTTGCATTTAACATCGAGCGAGAACATTCCAAGGCCAGTTCGTTCTCTGCTTATGTTGCGGAGTTACAAAAGCGCCTTAAAGAATCATACACTATAGCTCTATCTAAGGCAACACAGTCCCAAGAGAAACAGAGGGAAGAATATGACAAGCGCATTCGGGGGGCTTGTATTTCAATTGGAGACAGAGTATTAGTGAAAGTTGTTGCCTTTGACGGAAAACATAAGTTAGCTGATAGATGGGAGGAGGATAGTTATACTGTACTAGACCAACCAGATGCCTCCATGCCGGTATATGTGGTACAGACGGAGAATGGTCAAGGAAGAAAGTGTACCCTCCACCGTAACCTTCTCCTGCCTATTGGATATCTGAATCCATCTTTAGAGCCAACTTCAGCAGATGCAACAGAACCCATCCAAAAGCCGAGACCAACACCCAAACCCCGTCTTAGATCCCGTCCATCACCACCACAGAGCGCATCTGTAGATGCCAGTGAAGGGACCGGATCTAGTAGTGATGATGGAGAAGGGAGTGTGTGGGTGGCGGTGCCTTCAGTACAGCGAATGCCACGTGGCGTTACAACCAACGCAGTAGATGTCATTCCTGTCCATGAGTCGACCATGGAAGAACCCACTGAAGATGATCCTCCTATCGAGACGCCGGAAAGTCAAGAGGAGGAAGTGCAAAGTGATGAGAAGGCAATTGATCACAACAGAAGTGTCAGTCCAGCCAGATCGGTAGACGAACAAATATCTCCAGTTATCCGGAAATCTGGGAGGGTTCGCCGGAAACCAGTACGGTTAGATGACTATGTGATGGTTATGGATGGAAAGATGGTGCCACAGTGGACTAAGAAAGCGGAATATCTTAGATCCCTTGCATCACAAGAATGTTCACCCCGGTAGCAGACAAGATTTTGACAACCATTATTTCTATTGTAACTGCCCCAGATTAGATTACTAAAGTATATAATTTGTATTTTGTACATCCTGAGTCTATCTAGTTTGTTTAATGCAATATATTTTAATTGATATTAATGTTTTTTTTCTATGACTTCATTGTAATCATGTCGAGGACGACATTTTTCGAACAGGGGGGTGTATGTGGCACCCTGTTGTATTAAGTGAATATTATATATATTTAGGTTTTAATTTGATTAAGTTGGATTTGAAAGAAAATAAATACTTCACTATGGAAGATTGTTAAGTAAGTTACATTTTCCGTTCGTGCCGCAATATCACGTGACCCGTATTTCCGCTTTGCGTATACTTGTTATTATGGCCCGTATTATGCACATTGTATAAGTATGTGATTGTGTAACACCTGTGATGTCATGTGTTATGTGTTGTATTCTTTTGTTGACCAGACTGACCACTTTGGACATGCATGCGCAATGCGACGCTTATTTTATTTCCCGCTTTTCTCTCTCTATTTCTTCACTTGGGCACTTTATTTACAAGGGGTCAGACCTACATTGTATAGATGAGTTTTTCCTAAGTTTGAAGATCGATGGCATAAATTGATTATTCATCCAATATATCCTCAGCACCACATGCAGGGTAAGTTATTTACAGAATGTGNGTCTAGAAGTCATAAAATTGTGTTCACGTCCTTTTAAATATTCCATTGTTCGCGTTATGTATTGTAAAAGTTAATGTTCGGTGTGTTCCATAGGAAATATGTTTAATATGTATCTGTATTGTACAACTAGTGTTTTTATATTATTTTAGGGATTTTCCATACGGATTCTCCATACGAATAAAGCAAAAGAAACGCAATATTTGTCGTCGAGTACTTTGTGCAAGAGCAAGAACCCCAATTTCACAGTTGTATGTTTTGGTACTTTAAAATTATGTTCAATAGCAATTCCTGTATTCCTACATTGACCATCTCGCCCTAGAGACACATTATTTGATAAATATTCAGGCATTACCTGATGATGAGAATTATATATAATTCACAACTTTCTGTATTTTTTAATATTTGTCAATCGGCATCCATTTAAGAAGTTCAAACATTTGACATGTGTCAAATGGTACATTTAAACTTAGTCTAGCTGCTGGCTTCTGAGTCTTAAGCAGCTTGCCCATTAAATTTGCGGTACACATGACCAAACCGTACTGCAATACATAAAATATGGGAAAAACGCAAGAATTAAAAAAAAATCAGCTTTCCTTCCGTAAGTAGATATGGGCTTATACGTCTCAATAACCCTAACCTTTGCCTTATTCTAGATAAAACAGATGTAACATGACTTTCCCATGTCAATCATTTATCAATATGTACACCAAGCAGTTTTCCATTGCAAAATTGTTCAAGGGGTTCATTGTACATACATAATTCTTAATTTAGACAGGTTTTTTTTTTCTTTTGTTTTGAGGTAATGTACATACATTTTGTTTTCTTGACATTTCACATTATTTTATTTTCAATACACAATTCGGTTACATTGTCTAAATCAGACTGCAATAGACTGTTGATGTTATCTAACGACCTATCAACATCTCTCTAATACGTATATGAATGCAGTATCGTATTCGTATAACAATATTAGCTACACCACAGTCAAACATTTTTTACCCAAATCCAAAGCACTGGCATTGGCCTTCAAACAGTTGAATCGTGTATTTCTATGTAGACCTAAAACAGTAGTTATACATACATGAAAACTTGTTTCAAACTATAGCTATCTGACGTTTTGTTTCCTATAAACTTGAATGTAAAATGATTAATGTTTTCCACGAATCATCATTATACCCACATTGCTATAAATAGAAAAAAATGACGTACATTTTGCAGATAATATTTGGTCCGTTGCCCCGTATATAACATACTCAAATGATCTTGACTGTATTATATACCGAAATGAAAGCCAGAAAACACCACATTAAATGTAAAAACTACCTTTCTTATTAACGAGGTATGCAAGGGGGCAATTGAACTACATATTACTCACTACCGTAATTGAGCCCTATACATTTTAATATGACCCCACAAAGACAGTATTTACATAGGCCCATTACATTGAACATTCCACGCGTTGCTGATTCCTGACCTATTTGGAGGTTTCAACAGAGTAAAGTAAATATTAGATACAACATGCTAGTTCTTTCGTCCCGGTATGATGGGAGCTCACGACGCCTCCATATAATGTTTAAAAACGAGGTCTGCAGGTCGGACTTACTGTTCAGCAGTAGCATTAGATATCTTATAGGTTTTTCTTTACGTACACACTTCAAAATAAAAAAAAACAAGTGATCTGATATGTCATTTCATTTTATCAGAACAGATACATACCCTTACTTACGACAAACACCCGTCTATTTAGGTCTGCTCTGTCCTGTAATGTCTAGGTTTCGTTACGTGTACCTAATAATGTTCCTGGTTGTTTTTTCTACGAATCCTTTGCATGCTCCACATTGCTATTATTAGTAACAGTTTACGCCGTTCTCCCATATAATGACTCCTCTCCTATGGTCACGTAGCTGATTGGATACCATTATTAGTACCCGAGTATCACTTTTCACTCGACTTAAAGGGAGAGAAACCGTACAATTAGTGATATCAGGAACACTGACATTATCATTATTCATTAATTTTCAGTATTATGATAATTCAGTAAAGTTCATTAATTCATATTTGATGTCATATTATGTTGTATTTATTAAATAGGATATAAAAAAGTAATATTGTTTACTGTCCTAGCAACAACAAACGACTACTGTTTTTTTTTATTGTTTTATCTTAAAATTCCCCAAGCAGAAAACACAACAGAAATCCCCGATTCTGCCTTGAGTAGTTGGAGGCATGTTTTGCTTCCTGCTATCATATGCAAAAAAGGAAAACTGTTGTTTCCTTTAATTTGGACTAGGGTGGGAAATATATCTTACTAATTTTCGGGTAATTATTTCAATTAGTCTTGTAACAAAAAAAGTTATATTACTTTTACTTTCAACTGACCTTTCAAAGAGCGAGTATTATTATATACATGTCCCTGCATCAAGGACGGAGATAGATTGTCTGTCTATGAGAGACCATACGTGTATATGATATGTTATTAGCATAATTGTTTTGACTTCTTGATGAATAAATTATATTTCACTATGAAAAATAGCGGTTTCGTTAATAAAACAATTAATATCCTGTAAATATTCAGGTATGATTATCTGTATTAGAGATTTTAATACACACAACATTGTTGGTGTAGGTTGCCTAGTCAGGTGACATTCCGAATGATTGTATAGTACAAAGGTAGTCTAGAGCCTTATTTTAGGTTTTGTATAGCTCTGAGGTATCGCACGATCTCGAGTGTAACGTGACATGGCTTTGTGTTTACGCCCTTGACACAATAAGACCTGTGACCCGCCAGTTTTATATCAATTACAATAGCTGATGCGTGTTGAAAACAGGTCTTTGACCATGCGACATTACTTGTTAAACCCGTCAACATGTGTAAAAAATCCAAGGTTATTCTATATATGTAGGTTTCTGCTGACCAAAGAGCGAACCTAACATCAAAACATGTAAGTTATATAAATGCCAGTTTAGATGAAAATCATATCTGTTCCATTACTACAGTTCGAACATATCAAATACAATCTATTTTTCATCTTTTCAACTGCTCTGACATATTTTATATCTGGTTCTATTTGTTGTTATCTTGAGTTATATACCACTATTTCGTTTTATGTATTTCTCCAATTAGTACAATCAGTAACGAAAGTATGGATATGATTATTTTACTATGTCATATGAATGAGCAAATTAGCAAATTCAGAAATGCTTACTGCATGATGCTTTCTGGAACTTAATGAATGGTAACAAACACTACACTGTTCTCTCGTATAGAGTATTTAACACTTCGTACACAAAAGCCTGTTATAAATATCCAGATGTTCTGGATAGATGTATTCTTTTCATCAAAAATGTTCGCAGCGATTCGCCAAACTAGTAAAACATGGCAGATATGTCATAAAGTATACGTTTATGTTCAGTTTACTTGATATTACCACCACTTTTAAGGTCAAATTTATTCTGTTTTTGAAGTTAAGTGCCGATTTATTTTTATTTTCACGATATTGCTAATGTTAAAGAATTTGCTTGATTGAGTTTGAGTAATTCGCCAAATTAGTGACACATGGCAGATATGTCACAAATGATACGTTTTTGTTAAGTTTACTTGATATCACCACCGCTTTTAAGATCCTCAGTTTGATTGCCATCAAAACAAAAAATAAAAAACAAATTGTTGTTTATGTACAGTAATGCGTAGTATTAATTCAAATCCGGTTTGTGCGGAAGCTATTGAGATATTAAAAAGTATATTCCATTTTGTATATTACAGGGTAAGTATTATTCAATTTTTCTTTTGAAACCACTTTTGATATAGTATTTGTTTAATATTAGTGATAGCATTTCTAGTAGTCATACATGTATCAAATATTACCTAGCAAACGTTAAGGCTTTGGGTTGTCTTTCATAGTTATAATCTTATTGTTTCCAAAACAAAACACTTCATGTTCTCACTTTCATTGATCGGATTGTACGTCGTAACAAACGGTATCTTGTATCTGTCTTTGTGTTCAGCTCTTGCCGAGTAGATGAACTCATGTAGGTAAACGCAAAAACCACACTGCATTGATTTCCAATTTTACAGTACATTCTGTTCTTAGCGTCAGTCAAAAAATTGTATCCGATAATGATAATATTTTTTTTTTAAATGTATTAATACGATATAATCAAATTATGCACATGTTTAAAGGGACGACTTAATTAACAGAAACAGTATCAATTCGAAAGCGTTACATGTAATTACCTACGTTAAAAATGCTTACATAATGATTAGATAACTCATTAATAGTATGAGCAGCACACATGTCTATTGAGTATGAGTTTGCACAACAATTAAAGACGTCACAGTATGGTTATGCGACTTAAAGGGGGGCTTGACTAATTGAAGTAGGCACAAGTAGGCACAATTTAATGGTAATGTGACGAACAAATTGCACAACATGGGTCAGTGGAAGGACAGTGATTCCTACGACAGTGTGGTGCTACCTCAAAGCACTTTAATACTCAGTATATCATCCGGTCTGGATTGCCTGTACTTTTTACCTATGATGCGCACCTCTGTGGCAATAACCGGATATGTGTCCTCAGGAAATGTTGCAACTAGTACTTCGAACTGTATCAGAGTCGTGTCAAAGGCCACAGTCTGTCATTAACACGACACTGTTCAGTTACTTAAAACAATATAGACTATCTGTGTCCGCCTGTCGCTATAAGGAACGAATACACATCCATAGATTGCAGGACTAAACTCACCGGTATCAACTTGTTTCAATGTATTCGTTGTCTATAAAATAAAAGCACATGCAAATCAGCGTCTCCACTCCAAGTCAAAATGTCAGACTTGAAGGATAGCTAGCAAAAAGGTTAGATTTTAAAAACACACCCTAGATTTTTTCACTGTACAGTTTTTGGAACCTGATTTACTAAATATAATCGATTTTAAAATATATTTGAAAAAAAAAAACTATAGCGTGTACATGGTAAAGATCCATAACAACGTGGGACGTCAAAGCGTCCCCTTCCTGACTTGTGGCGTGGCTGTAACGTAGATGCGTATTAATGAGATGTGACGTAACGGAAAATACCTATAAAATGAGTGTCATGGACTATTTCAAACTCAGTATTGAGGTCACAGACACTAACGGGTACTGTTTATATGAATAGGCCACCGCTTATTGAAATTTGTTCTCGAAATGCAGCTCCCTCTGCTTTGTCTACGCCCGTAACAATTTTGCTCGGGTTTCCCGTCAAATTTGTTCTTGTAATATATTCTCCATATTTCCTGATTCGACTCGTAACATGTCATGTTGTTTTTCAGCGAATAATTTTTTTTCAAGCATGTTGTCAAGGTCACTTTTCCGGTAAGGGATATAAGACAGGTTTGTTGTTGACATTTCTTATATACAAATAGACGTCATGTATCTGTTCTACACAAATGGGTGCTGAAAGGTGATTATTTTGAGAGATTTATTAGTAAAAACACACATGAAGGTGTCGTCGCATAGATTGCAACACACGAAACAAATCGGGTCTCGTTGAGGAGCTGAGAGATTCTTAAAGCTTCATGGAAAACTCATCAGGTTAATTATCCTTGTGAACCAGTGCTTGGTTTGGTTTGTTTGTGTTTTACGTCCTATTAACAGCTATGGTCATTTAAGGACGTGCCAGGTTTTGGTGGTGGAGGAAAGCCGGAGATCCTGGAGAAAAAACCCAACAACATCGAACCCGCGACCCAGTGGTGGAGGGCTAGTGGTAGCAGAATGTTAGACGCCTTGACCACTTGGCCACCGCGGACAAGTGCACTGTCTGAAGGTTTGAAAACCATGCGCATGTTATTTTTTGTGAATGTATACTACGTAAGGAAGACGTTATTTTATTGCGATAGAATGATCCAATCATGTATTTGCATGGGCCAATAATGTAGCTAAGATAAAAAAAAATCCGTTTCGCCTTTGACATTTTTCTAATTCAATACCTCGTCTACTTTTTGTTCCGCCAGTCTGTTCTGAGGACGAAAAGCTCCGATTAAAACGTCTTTCTTAAAACTTTGATTATGGCCGATGCTTTCTTTTAAGCTTTCTGTGCACTCTTTTGTTTAGCCCAGGTGTTCTTGTTGCTCAAAAAAAACACGAGTCATCGTTAAACCTATTTCATATATCCTTTCCTCCAAAAATGGTCGAGTTTTCAATAACAACTAAACGAAGCCGGGGTTTCTCAGTTTGTCAAAATTCTCTCAATATTGCTTATCTAATTCAGTGAAAACATAATAAATATAACTCTATAAAATGATACAGTTTATTTTATCCACTTTTCTGACATTTTCAGCTTGAGTGCCCGCGATTGTAAACATTCATAGGTGCAGATTGTCCTGTCGATACACACATATACACACGACGTCTACCCAAACTATAATTATGTCGTTGCAACTCACCTGTGACCCTCCACCCGCAGCCCTACACTAATGGCAGTTAAAACACGTTATTTGTTAAGGATCATTCATCATACACACGCGTCTTCTGTCGTCTGCTTTAAATTATGGATAAGAGGGTTACTTATCTGTGACGCTCTACACCGATATCACACATGATACAAATACACATGTCGATGATTGTAATTCCGTGGACCCTTTCAGAGGGTAAACATGTCTACTGAAAACATAGATATGTGGATTAACAGTTCCCCTCGACTTTTAGTTCCCTAACAACGATGTGTATGTTAAGAACTCCTCGCTAGAAAATCGTGTTTGCTTCTGACGAATATCAACCCCTCAGAGTAGCATGGTTTAGTAGGACATTCTTAAACCATGGTTCTCAAACCTGGAAACAACAATTACTTGAATATTATACAGATAGTTCCCATAAAGTGATTGTTTTATACGGTCTTATTGTTGCAGTTGCTTTTTGTTCTGTGGAACCGCTCAGAACCTATATCTGAGGATTATGTTCAGTTTTGGTAATTAATACATACTGAAAAAACACTGTACTGAACTGTTCTATAGAGTATGCCACATGTTAATACAGCAGCCTGTTATAGGGCAGACATTCGTTTTGTTATGTTTCTGTAGTAAAGTGTCGATGGATTTATTTCCCCGATATGGCTTATGTTTAAGAATTGTTTCTTTATGTTTAAGATTTTTTCTTTCTTTATGTGACAGATTTCCCTTCTTTGAAAGCAGTTTACAGATTTCTTTTTACAAATATTTTCGGATTTACTTGAATGAATTTAGTTGACATAAAAAAAACCAGAAATGAAGCTTAAAATTTGCAAAACAACATAGAGAAAAATCCTGTGCTAACGATACAAGCAAAATCTGTTTGTATGACCAGATATTGAAATTTAAAAGTTATACCAGACTTTAAAAGGAATAAACACTCAAAAACAAAACAATTTCGCAGCCTATTGGTGAGCAGTTTCACATTTCTATCCATTGAACGGTATTCAAGTTATATAACTTTAATGATAAAGCACTGTATCTGTTCTTATTTTCTGTTCGGATTTGTGATGTCTTTATAATCTTCATAGAAATCCTAGCTTAATGACTGTTCCGAAGGCACCATACCTCCAAAAGACCTCGAAGATGTTTTGCTGATACTGTCGATTATGTTTTCTGTTTTATTCGCTGACGTTCGCGTATGACTGACTGTCGGCAAACGCCATGTGCTATTTGTCTTTTAAAGTGGATCGGTTAGACTATTGACTGATATTATGTGTAATCTATGTAAGTCGCAATGTACGCTCGGAAAAAATAGATTCCAGTTCCAAAAAATTATGAATCAAACGAATCTGACACTATAAATAAAAGTATGTAATGCGTTAATGTTCCCTCCTCCAATCTGTTCTGATGGCGTGCACTTTAAAAAAAGGTGTCTTTTTAGAGCCTCATCTACGGGCGATACAGCGAAAATACGTCCTTCAGAACTAACATAAATCAAGTTCCTTCGTTGTGTTTCGCTAGTTTTTCTCCGTCCCACGAATCATCCAAGTGTTATAATACAGCGCATTTATATGCACTAGGCTGACATTTTCAACTTGAGTGTCCTCGATTGTAAACATTCACTTGTGCAGATCGTTCTGTGTATACACATACTGAGCACACAATCGTCTACCCTATATATATGCCGTTACAACGCACATCTGACCCTTCACCCGCAGCCTTACACTAGTGGCACTTAAAACCCGTCGTTTATCATACACACGCGTCTCCTGTCGTCTGCTCTAATTTTTAGGTGAGAGGGTTACTCCTGTGTGACGCTCTACACAGATAGCAGATATGATGATAAAAAAAAACGTTCATGTCGATGGTTGTTATTCGCTGACCCTTACAGAGGGTAAACATGTCTACTAAAAACATTGAGTTGTGGATTAACAGTTCTCCTCGACTTAATTTTCCGGGCAACGATTTTTGAAATCCAGGTTGACTGTGTCCAGAAAAAAAATACGCTTATTTAGAAATGTCTAAACACTCTACATATTTATACCGATATTCTTCCGAGAAAATCGTGTATGCTTCGAACAAAAACCAACCCCTATATTAAAAAAGAATGAAACATGGATTGGGAGGACTGGTTTAACACCAAGGGTTAACCCCCGGAACAGCAATTATTTGAAAATTATATAGAGTTTCCATACTTCTGTGTAATGGCTCACCTTCATAACGTAATTGTGATATTTTTCACACAGAACCTATAAATGCCTATTCCATTGAATTGTGATTACGCTGTGTGATCTCGAAACATCAGAAATTCTTGACGATTCGGAAGAAAGGTTTCCCCCATTTCTCATTGACGCCTTTTCAAAAGGGTCGAATGAACATTATGGTACTTGATTTGCGACATGTCTCCCTGTTCACTAGACATCGTTTAGGTACCAAAACTATATAGTGATAACATAGTCGTAAAGGTCCTCGTAATATACCAGATACACAACATTTATTTCCATCAGTTTTTCAAAGAACTGCCTTTTATTTTCTTTGAAAAAAACCCATATAAAACACTGTTGTTTTTCGTAGACAATCGATACAGTCGCAAACGGCTGCTCGGAAAATAAACAAAATCTTAACAATAATTCTTAAATCTAGAGTTTTTCCCACCACGGAGTGTCAAATTCTGCATACTGGGCATATTACGCTTATTACGCAACAGTAAGTCAGGGTTTTGTCTCCGTCTTTTCGTTTGTGTTGTGTTGAACGTTATCGCAGTTGTCAAGTTTCATATGAATACATGTTCTTAGGGAGATAACGCCGTAGGGAAAGAGTTGAAAAGTCAATCAAGAAGATAAAGATCCCTTAGTGTTATAATGGGGCAGAATATCAACAGTGGTTTCCTTTGTGTCCAACAAGCAGAGGGCAAAGAGGGAGCTACTTATTTTATTCTGCAAAATGTCAGATTATGTTGACTGGTGGTATTATACGGTGGGCTTCATCAGACCTACTCTTTCCTCGAACCAGTGGATGTAGTTTTGTCTCCGTGTGTTAACATTTTATGTTAAATGTGAACACTACATGTTCCTTTTTTTTCAAGAAAACCCCGTATAAGCTACTTCATCAACTATGCCGACAGTACAGATATACAGAAACAGGCTGGAAAATAACCATGAGTTAAAACAACTTAATACTGCTGGTTTCATTACAGCAAATGTATCTTTCTTTCACTTTCACGTTAAATATGATTATGTTGCCGACATAAATGTCTTCACACTCAGGCTATTTTCATTATATTATGATATAGACAAACAATTAAAAATTTGATTAAAAGTCGGTGCATTTATATGATTTGTTGTTTTTAACGCAGCTCTAATGACCTTGGCAGTCTCATCCACTAAATACGTTACCCGTCCTCCCGACTGCTTGCAGTATAAAGAGTGCAATTGGGCGAAATGTCTCAATGAATTTTGACACTAATTGATTGACAAATTACACAGAAGATTTCAATTTCTGTTTGTGTTTAAAATAAAATAAGCCTTTAATGTTAAATACTGTTTTGATGCAAAATAAAACTGGTCTTATTGGGGCACACCGATATATTTTTCTAATTCTTAATTATTCGAAAACGTCAGAAAATATTTCCCGCTTTATTGCCTTCGATTCTGAACCCATTCTGTTTAATTGTGCTTCAATCGCCTGCATTGTAACACCTTGCTCGATCATGTATGGATGGTCTTCCACCTTTCTTTTATATTCCTCACCATAGACAGGATTTTAATATCCGTGTATGAGCATGAGGCTGCAGACGGGCTCCCCATCGGAACCCATTTCAATTCCCGGTGATCCAGAAGCCTCAGCCGTCTTTGTTAAAGCCAAGTGCGCTATCCACTGCGCCACCACTGCTGTAGCGTCCGGTGATACACATGTTACACATATATGGACACTGGGACTTGTGTACGCGCTATAGTGTCCAGATGTACAAATGGTATACCTTTAGTGCCAGTGGGACATACAAACCCGTTGTAGCGTCCATTGGTAAAAATGTTACATCTATAGGCCAGTGGGACACACGAACCTGTTATAACGTCCAGTGGTACACATTTTACACATATAGGTCCAGTGGGACATATTAATCTGTTATAGCGTCCAGTGGTACACATGGTACACCTACATGCCCAGTGGGACAAGTGTTCCCGCTAAAGCGTCCAGTTAGTTAAATGTATCCATTTTAGCGTCTAGTGCGATATATGTATCTAGTACATCTTCCGTTAAGAAATAAATACATGTATGTGATTGTGTCACGTAGGGAATATGTAACTATTATAGTGTCCATTTCGATACATAACTTTTCTAGCACCAAGTTAGACGAATGTGCTTTTTACAGTGTATTATCCGAAATGTTTACATTTCTTCTGGAATTGGACTCAATATAACTACTTAACATTTAAAAGGTTAACTTCCAATACAGTTTTCAGTTGTCGCATGACTATTATATTTTTCAGCGGAGCACGGGAAGAAGTTCTATCGATAGATTGTTGGGTTTTTATCAAAGTTTATTTTTTTATTAAATTAAAGAAAACTTATTTACATTTTTGTTGTTGTTGTTGTTGTTGTTGTTGTTGTTGTTGTTGTAATCAATGCAAACAAGTTATTCATCTAACCAGGACGACGTCTTACAATGAGTGATGACATAATACTCATCGGTACCTTCTAATTCTGTACATATCAGTACATATTTAAATACATGCAAAATATAAACAAAAATATTTTAAATGAGACACAAGAAACACTGCCGGACTTTATTAATCAATTGTTTTATATTGACACATAACCCAGCATTTACTTTTTAATTTCACAAATCAAATGAAATTTAATAAACGTCATTATATGTATATAATAATTTATTTCTATAATTCATTTTTGTTCTTCATTGTCAAATAATCAATATACACAGTTAAAGTTTCAATTTCATAAATGCAAATGAATATATGTGTAAAACATGTTTACAACTGTATCAATTTTCGTTGATCATGTTAACACATATGATATTATAAATAAATGTTAAAAATGTGATATGTCAGAGAAAAAATAGAGGTTTTACGTTGCATGCTTTAAATGATATATATTTTGTCGGAATTGTAAAATATCAAGAGTTTTACGAGTACAAAGCACTTATGAACCATTTCTTTCTGAACTTTGATATGATTGACAACGTAATAACCAATATTTTTTCTTTTTGTTACATACCGGTTTTTAAAAAGTTCAACAAATAAGAAAATGTTGTTGTCATCAATAAAGTTTGCACATTAGTAGGGTGAACTTCCATGCCAGTTATAACGTTATCATTCTTGAGAAAAACAAACCTCTTCTTCCTTATTCTATCTTCGTTTCATCTACATCTGACTTGGAAATCTGTGGCTTTTCATGCAGCGGATGAATAATACCATTAATAAAAAGGATACTTTACATGTAGAGATATAACACTTCACTACAGTCAAAATCTAAAGTTTTGTTAAATTAATAATTTCACTGGTGAAAAGTCATTAAACTAGATTAATTAAAGGCATCTGAAACCGCTGTCAAATATGCAATTGTCTTATTTTTGTTATGATTAGTTTCTCTGTATTTTGGAGACATGTGTTTTTCTCTTTTTAAGGGGATCAAAATATTGTTTCCACTGTATTTCGGGGAGTTTATTTTGTCTGATTTTTGTGGAAGTTTATATTTTCCCTGCATCTTCTTTTCTGTTATTCATTACTTATTTACCATCAAACAAAACAAATCGTAAACATTATTAAAACTGCATAAAGAGAAAACTAAGAGAACATTCATACATACAAACGTAACAAAAACATTGAAATAATACAAAAAAATGTGTGCAGGCTGGAATGTAATGAGCCAATCCACTACTTGTTTAATATATATCGGGATATTGATTCCATCGAAATAATTTTCTTTTGCCGTTTAATTCATGTTTTTCTCAATGTTGATTTGTTTTTTATAGTGAAATTGCCTTTATAATGGAAGTAAGGGGCGAATGATCACTGCTGCATAGATTGTCCCGGTATACATTGTACGTATGTTGGTTTTGTCTGGGGAGGTATAGCGGTGGAGATATGGAGATATCTAAAAGACATCCCCCCATCGAGAAAAAACCATTAAAAACAATTATTTCCGAAAAGGACATTAACATGTAGAAAATTCAATAGTTTAAACCCCTTTTCCGATATTGGTTTTGTACCGTTAGCAATCGACCAATTAACCATTACAACAATAATACCAGAATTACTTATTATTTACATAGTATGTACACAATAATAAAAACACCCTTTGAAAGCAAATACAAATACAGAATACAGTTATTAACTAATAGGTAATACAAATAGATAAAAAGAACAGAACTGTCAAAATATTTTCTGTGCGTTTCAATAACCAAACGTTAGTGTTATGCAAGTGTCCCAGTGTAGGACACGATTACTGTACTCTGTCTAATAGTATTGTTTGTGTTAAAATTTTCAGTTTCATTTATGGCTGCTTTTTTCTTTGAGGTTATCAGTCTGATGATCCTCTGTATGTATCTCTGTTGCGACACACTCTCTATAGCGCAATATGGGTTACGTGTGACTATTATTTTGCGGAACGTATGTACAATACAATGGCATCCAGTTGGAATATGTGCGAGTTGAAGCGTCCAAATGGGATAACCCTACCTTTTACTGTGCCAAATTGGATCGTCGACTCGACACTTGTGTATAATTTACCAGGAGAATGACACAAAACTGTCCCCAACTATTGTCCATAGCTGAACACGCTACTTCATTACCTATGCAGATGTAGTACAATTATTCAGAAAAAAAATACTGGATATTGAAACATGTATTAGAATCATTAACTGTAGATGCTGGTATCACATCAGCAAGTGCATTTTTCCACATTCAAGTTTGATATAATGATGAGACCGACAAAACTTTTCAGGAAAATGTCATTATATTATATTATATTTCGCGGGGGCTACGGTAGGCAAGTGGTTAAGGCGTCCATCATCCTGCTACCAGTGGCCCTCCACCATTGGGTCGCGGGTTCGAGGCCTATGTTATGCAGTCACCAGGTACTGGCCGATGGTTGCTGGGGTTTTTTACGGGAACTCCAGCTTTCCTCCACCACCAAAACCTCGTACCTCCTTAAATGGCCACTGCTGTTTGTAGGACGTAAAACACCAACAAACCAAAATCAAACATTTAAGATTTGATTCAAATGTGTCAGTAGAATTGGATGAGTTATTGTATTTAACCAATCTCTTATGACCTTTGCAGCTTCATTCACTTAGGGGAGGAATGGGTAAATATGTCACTCGTTCTCTTGAATGCCTGCAGTATAGAAGTGCAATTGCTCGAAATGTATCTATGTTCGCTACAGCTAACTTCTTTTTTTAGCGCACCAGGCTTAGAAAATTGTTTTTATCGGTTTTTAGTCGACTCAACAGTCATTTCACTATTTGATTGACAAAGAAATCAGACATTTTCAAAATCTCACAATATAAGATTCCAAAAAATGTTGTTATGGGGGCACAAAGATATATCTGTCTAATTCTTAGTATAAGAAAGCATTGTCGCCAAATATTTCCCGCTTTAATGCCTTCTCCTCTGAACCCATTCTGTTTAATGCTGCTGCAATCGCTTCCATTGTAACGCCTTGCTCAACCATGTACGGATGATATTCTTTCTTACTGTGATATCCCTCACTATAGACAAAGTCCGGAAATCCACGTAAAAGCATGAGGCTACAGACGGGCTCCCCATCTAAACCCATTTCAATTCCCGGTGATCCAGAACCCCCATACCTAGTCCAGCAGTCAAATAAAACTTTGTTTTTGTCCAGGATATTTTCATACGCAGACTTTTTACCTTGTTTGCGTCCCCATTGTTTCATCTCCTCTAGCCGTCTTTTCCCTTGATCACTTTTGGTATCAAATATGTGAACCTTTGGCTCCAGCTGCAAAGGCTTCCCATGGTGGTGACTGAGTAGAGCGAAGGTCTGGTCAGGGTATACGGGCTTGAAATGCGTTATGGCTTTTGGATAGCTAGAATCTTCTGTTTTATCCTTATTTCGTAACTGTAAAATGGCGAAATCCATTTCTTTGTCATGGAAAAGACATTCTGTGATATAAAACTTTCGAGTGTTCTTCGAGTCATTGGCCTCAATAAAGTTGAACGTGATGAATACATTGTTTTGTCCAAGGTTCGACAGGTCTGGTTTGGCGCCTTTGTGAATCTCTAAAATGAGAAAAAGGGAAACAAATATTAAAACGAAATAGCTGGGTTTTTTTTTACAATTATGCAACAAGTTATACAAACTTATATCAAATAATCCAGTTGGCCCGGACTGTAGCAAGCAGTGATTACATTGGGAAAACCCAAGTGGTCGGGCAAGTGACGCCGTTCCTTTCATGTCTGATCGGGGAACCGAACCCCAGCCGTCTTTGTGAAAGGCAAGTGCACTATCTACTGCGCCAACCGACCACCCTAACGAGAAGTACAAGATGACACTTGTGTATGTTCTATTGTCTGGAATAGGAAAACGTATTATATACCGTGAATGGGTCGGGACGGAAGGCGTTGTTTCTGATATGTTGTAGATACATGCAATGCTATGTACAATAGAGCATCTTAAGAAGTATATTTATTACCATCAGTAGGTTAACTGTTATAGCCTGTTTATATACGTTAAAATTAATAAATAGGTAAATATATAAAAAAACAACAACATAAATATAAACCCAGCAACTACAACTTTTTAAGTAAAATGATAATTTTTAATTGTATAAACAATTAATTATAAACGTCACGTGCAAATCACCATTTAAGCTTTTGGAGCAAAATAAAACTATAACCGCTGCTATTTTGTAAAGATTTTAAAGTCTACTTATGTTGGAATTGTGTACAAATTATTAAGTACAAGTATTATGTGAGCTTTAATTCATACATTGTAACTGTTGTGTGTGTGTTTTTACGAATTATAAAGTGCATGTATATTTCGAAAACATGTGAAAAAAATCGTCCCGTTTTTCATGTTAACATGGCCATGATCAAAGGATTGTTCTCGCAACAAGAAATTAAATCTTATTATTTCAAGCGCATGGTGGTTAAATACTTCAAAAAGTATTTTCGATTAAGTATTTGTATATTGTGATAAATAATGTTTAAAATATTGTTTCATCAACAATAACATACTTACTTGTTATGTCCTCTACCACTTTGTAGGCTGTCATTATCTTGTCCTTTCCCACTCTAAACCCTGTGCCCTGAGCGACTGGGCCCTGGATAAATCCGACAGCATTCATCGCTGTTTGCCAGGTATAAACTATTCTTGCATTTTGCATGTCATCGAATTCTTTTCTTAAATTCCCCGCATTTTCTGTAAGTATAAATCATGATTGCAGCTTGACATGATTTACATATGGACATGATACAATAACATATTTAACTATCTAGGGCTGTATCACAATTTGAATATTTCCACTCCTGTATTGTTCGAGTGTTGCAGACACATTAAGAAAACAGCAATGACCAATACTAGGAAATTACGGGATTTGATTTGTTATAAATTATTCAAAAAATATTCTATATGCTTAAACATACAACGGCGCCCACCTTTTCTTTGATTAGATTCGCCTCCGTCGGCTTCCCTTCCAGAATCAGAATCAGAATCACGACTGTGTTTATGATACCCTAAATAATAAATATACATACGCTTTATTTCCGTTTGTCCATTTTGATCGTTATAAAAGGTTGTTGTAGCATTACATTCAATGAGATAAACTTGATGTCAAATTTGCTTCAATTAAAGTCAGTGGAATTTAATAATTGTATGAAAAATAGCATTTTTTCAAAATCAAAACATTTTGACTTTTTTTCTCAGTAAATTATGACGACATATTCGATACATTAAAATAGATTAATACTAACCTCTCCTTCGTGTCAGTTTGCGTTTTTCATCTTCAGTATCAGAATCAGAATTATGACTTATTTTGCCTTTTACTTATAATAAATATGCATAAATTACTGATGACGGTAAACCAATACAAGGTGTTTCCCGAACGTCAGACAGATATAATAATACAAATATTAAGTTTGTAAAGTAGATGTCAAAATCATTTTTTTAATCAATATTAGTCAGAGGGATTTAATGAATAACTAACAACTGATACTTTTCAGAAATTAAAGCTAGAATGACTTTCGTTAATGATAAAGTAATAACGAACTTCGAAATATTCGATACATTGAACCAAACTGATTCTCAATTTTCCTTCGTTTTGATTTGCCGTCTTCGACTTCAGTTTCTGAATCAGAGTCAAGGCGGTGTTTGCGCTTCGCTAAATAATATATTTACATAAAGTTTGTTTCGTTCGCACATTATGATAACAATAATCTTTCATAAGCATGAAATGTACTAAAACGAAGCATCAGGAGACGTAAAGTTGATGACATGTAAACGAATAAAAAGTGTTTGCAAACGTCATAAAGATAGCAAAATGAAGATAAAACTTAAATTTGCAACTGCAAGTCAATTATTTGTTTCAATAATAGTCAGTGGAATTAAAAAACAATCTTACAATTTATATTTATTGGAAAATAAATTCTGTTGCATTTGGTTGATGATAAACTGATGACTAAATATTTGATACAAGGAAAAAAAATATGTTAACCTTTCCTTCCTTTCGAATTGCTTTCTTCGGTTTCAGATTCGGAATCACAGTTACGTCTTTGCTTGCGTTTTCCTAGAAAAAATAAAAACTTAAGTTTTGTTTTGTTTGGAAATTTATGATTAAATTGAAGTTGTTATTAGCATTATATGTTATATAAAAGTACATTGAGAGAGGCATACAGACGAACAAAACGTGTTTGACAATAGATCATGAAGTTTGAATAAAAAAAAACAACTAAATGTCACTTGTGTGTATCCATACATAGTCAAAGGAATTAAGTTATTATAAAATATACTATGTTTATTAAAACAAAAATCTTTTGATTTTGTTAGTGAAAAATGAATTTCGATCTATTCGATACATAAATGCTCATGAACCCCCGATGAAAATGAAACGGGGAACCATTGAGTAAGTGGCAATTTACATATGTCAAAGAACTCACGAAGAAAGGGATATATATATACATAAAAGATAACAAATAGTACGATTTTAATTGGAGTACTGATAAAATAATATAAGGCACTAATAGATAACCATAATATGTCGTCATTGTTTTATATCCAAGAATTACGTTAATGTTTTTAAGATACCAGTCTATTGGTTTAAAACATCTATTTATATTTGGATTATATATTGTTGGACCCATTGATGAAAGTGTCATTCATTTTTGCTTTTAATTCTGATTTTGATTGGATAATTGTTATATATCCAAGAATTACATTAATGTTTTTTAAGAGATTGATACTAGTCTATTTGTTTAAAAAATATATTGGTTTTTAGATTATGTATGCTTGGACACATTAACTAAAATGTCATTCATTTTTGCATAACACATGTGACCTCAGCACTGCGTATTGATACACTACAAACGATCCAATTGGTTCACATCCGCCATGAAAAATCCCTCGATTTAGTTTTGTTATGCTAATATCAATTAACATTAAACATAATTGGCTTGATTTTAATCTCAAATAAGGTGTGTACATTATACGATAAAAAATATACGACTTGTATAAATACAAATCAGATTTTGAAAACGGTAAGATATGTTGATTGTTTTGCGTCATGCTGTTGCTAGAACCCCAAGGAAAGATTTACATTTTAAAAATTTAAAATAAAGGCAACTAAATGATATTTTCAACATTCGTGAGGTCATAACAATATTGGCTTTCTGGACATATTCCATGAAATGCGTTACCTCAAGGGCGAGGTAATCCGGGCCTTATCTGTTATCTTGCAAGTTAATAAACCGAACATAATAAGTGCAAGCAAAGGTATCTTCATGTTCCATTGGTGCCACCATGTTGGATTAGCAGTAGTTGCCGTATAAACATTTTAATACGAGGAGGCCTATCATATGCACGTTATTGATAATATCCCTAACATACAAGTTCTATGGAGAAAAGTGCACATGTACGGAAACAAAAAATGGAATTTTAAAATACAAATATAAATATGCAACATTACTGTTAACAGAGGCAAGAAATTATATAGGAAACAATACATTCCAACGAATCTGCTAATATAACCACCCTCCCCCATCCTAACCCGCACCCCACCACCACCAGAAAAAAACATATATATATATGATTAAAAATGTTTATGTGCTTGTCGTTTTTTTCAAATACCGAAAAGGTTACAAGTTCAAACATATTTTATTAATTAATTATTATCCTATTAAATAACACTTAAACATAACAATACATCAAGTCTTATTTATAAATTATTAGTTAACCGAAATCCTAACCAGACAACGCAAACACACCTTCCTGTTTACCCTTGCAGTTCGGGGATCGAGAAAAGAATACACCAGCTGTTACTCACTGCATGTATCGTAAGAGGCGATTACTGTGTGAACCCCTGCATATTTTGGAATTTTCTTTTGTGTCCTTTACTTGTGGACACAAAATGTATCTGCTCCACCAATTGCAATATTTGAAATCTATGTATTTGTTTCTACGTCTAACGATCTTTTATTTCATAGCGCTTTGCTTTGGAACACCTCAATTTTGGCTTAGTGATGAACGTTTGCCAAGGTGAGGAAAGCAATGGGTTCTGTCCCCAGGCGACCAAAGTCCTTAAAATGGTATTTGTTGTTCCCTGCTTAATGTTCAGCATTTAGGGAAATGGCAACAACTGGTCCAATCGTTGTCAGTATAATGTGACCGGGCGGAATGCTGTGCCGGGTGCATTCGACATGGTATTTTAGTGAGACATTACTATAAAGTCCGTATCACAAGGAGACAATAACACAAACATACCCTATCTCCAGAACACAAAAATACATGCACGCATACATAATACACATGGAGGCGTGTCCTTAAATGACCTTAGTTTTTCAGGAGGTTGAACAACATCAAACCAAAACAAACCATCCAGTTTGTTGAAATATGATTTATTTTTTTGATGACATATGATATGAACGTAATCCTTTTGAAATCCATAAGGCAATATTTCATTCTGATTTTAATACTAGTGAAGTTACTCCCATGTTAAATTATTATTGTTACTCAGACGTTTATTCCTGAAAGTAGACATAGAGTTATGGTCTTAGTAAAGATAACTATATTTGTTATTATACAACTTTTAGTTAAAAAATAAAAAAAAAAACAGATATGACATCTAAATGTCATTTATCTGTAAATGACAAAAATGTTTTATGATTAGGATAATAAAGACTTATTGGGGGTATAAAAAAGGTTGTTGTTTTTTCTTCTGGATTTCCGGGTTTTCATTTTTTTTTGTTTTCTAAACTTATTAAAAGCTGTTTTGTAACATGTAATAATATGCTTTTGGTTCTGTGATGGTATGCATTGATCCTTTTTGTAAGCAGTACATACATACCCTTTGTTTTGGAGGCCTCTGTTATACGTTTTGTGAAGCGCTGAATTATGTGTCCAGCCTCAACGTCCTGGTCATTGAAAATGTCATAAATCTCATCATAGTTCCTGTACGTAATGGTATTGTCATTGCTCTTTATCAAATTAATGAAAAGAGCATTCATGCTTTTAACTTCTCCTAGGTCAGCATTGGAGAGGAGACGTAATATTTCCACCTGGCTGCACATGTCCGACCATGCTTTTCTATTAACCGCAAATAATTTTCCTAGTTACTCCCTTTGTGCAAATGTAGAACCTCTGGGGGTTGTTTGTCTTTCGCTGCCATATCGTTAAATGGTGACTACAAGTAAATGAGAAAAAAAGTAAGATCCCCACACATGTTTAACTAATAGATATGAGCCGGATCACGTATACGTGCTTTTCATGTCATAATATGAAAATATGTCAATCAATATCATTCACCTCTTTTACACAACAGCGATTAAATACATGATGTACCTATATATATTATTTGCAATCCACATCGGTACCAATCTCAAAATACTCTAATTCTAAACGAGCACTGGAAAACCCAATTCTACAGTAAGCCTTGAATGATATTTTCCATGTAAGTTAAGTACCTTTGTACCTATATCCGAGTGATACTGAAAATACATTTAATGCAACGGCTACCTTGATAGAGACAATATGATATTTCAACAGATCCGGATTGACCGAGTAATTATCATCAGACATATCAACATATAAATACATAAGGACAATAGGGAATACCTACATAAATTAATATAGTATCCCTGTGTTGTTCGGATATCACATATCATTATATAGATAGAGACATTTATATATATGTTGCTATTACGATGGATGAGCATGCAGAATATTATTTATTTTCAATTAATATTGTCCGGATTAAGTGTTTGGCTTAATACACGTCCGTATATGTACAAGAATGTGTTATCGTATATGTAAACAATGTAGATCATGGTTGGATAAGCTCTTAATTACAACACCATAGCCAAACCTTTTCCTCGACTTAGCTAGGTGTAAAGCAATGACATAAAACTGTACATGGTTGAACCGTTTACTTTATATATACACTTTAACAGTCGTATAGGCTCCAATCATTTAACAACAGACTTATATTATTATTACTTAATGTACACCATACAATTTATCATCAACAAGTATTCTTCGTTCACATCTATAATATTACACTTTATTTATTGAGGATAAAATATATGTTCAGCAAAAGGCTAATCTTCCACATGATCCTCTTGTTAGTAAAATGCATGGGTTAGATAAAATAACATATTTACGCACTAAATATATAAATAAACATGGTAATCTTGCTAGTAAAATACATGTGCTAGTTAAAAGTTACATATATATTGATGCGATCGACATATATAAGGTTATATCACAGTTATCCTAGTTAAGAGTATCACAGAATGTATAAAGTTTCATGCAAAGGGATTGTGTTAATTAAATGGCATGTGCCATATATACACACATGTTATTATAGCAAACAATAACAATTGACATAGTTATACGGTAATATAGCATAATCTAAAATTTTAATATAATTTAGATAAGAAGTCTATTTAGAAAGTAACAAGTTTTGGTTACATGGTGAAGCAAGTTAAAATCTAAGACATTGCTATACAATATCTAGTAAGTTTCCGTTTGAAAGTGGCAAAATTGTCTATTTTCTTTAGATCACTCGGTAAAACATTCCAGTCGTTAATACTGTCAATAAAAAAGTGTCTGGAATAAAAAACAGTTGTATGTTTTGGTACTTTAAAATTATGTTCAATAGCAAATCCCGTATTCCTACAGTGACCATCTCGCACTAGAGACACATTATTTGATGAATATTCAGGCACTACCTGATGATGACATTTATATATAATTCACAACCTTCTGTATTTTTAATATTTGTCAATCGGCATCCATCTAAGAAGTTCAACCATTTGCCTGGAAGGTGTGTCAAATGGTACATTTAAACTTAGTCTAGCTGCTGGCTTCTGAGTCTTAAGCAGCTTGCCCATTAAATTTGCGGTACACATGACCAAACCGTACTGCAATACATAAAATGTGGGAAAACGCAAGAAATAAAAAAAAAATCAGCTTTCCTTCCGTAGGTAGATATGGGCTTATACGTCTCAATAACCCTAACCTTTGCCTTATATTAGATAAAACAATCATTTATCAATATGTACACCAAACATATTTCCGTTGCAAACTTGTTCAAGGGGTTCATTGTACATACCTAATTATAAATTTAAACCGGTTCTTTTTTGCTTTTGTTTTGAGGCAATGCACATACATTTTGTTTTCTTGACATTTATCATTATTTTATTTTCAATACACCACTCGGTTACATTGTCTAAATCAGACTGCAATATACTGTTGATGTTATCTAACGACTTATCAACATCTCTCCAATTCACGTACCCAGGTATGTGTATATGAATGCAGTATCGTATTCGTATAACAATATTAGCTACACCACAGTCAAACATTTTTTACCCAAATCCAAAGCACTGACATTGGCCTTCAAACAGTTGGATCGTGTATTTCTATGTAGACCTAAAACAGTAGTTATACATACATGAAAACCTGTTTTAAACTATAGCTATCTGACGTTTTGTTTCCTATAAACTTGAATGTAAAATGATTAATGTTTCCCACGAATCATCATTATACCCACATTGCTATAAAAAGAAAAAAATGACGTACATTTTGCAGAGAATATGCCCCGTATATAACATATTTAAATGATCTTGACTGTATTATATACCGAAATGAAAGCCGGAAAAACCCACATCAAATGTAAAAACGACCTTTCTTATTAACGAGGTATGCAAGGGGGCAATTGAACTACATATTACTCACTACCGTAATTGAGCCCTATACATTTTAATATGACCCCACTAAGACAGTATTTACATAGGCCAATTACATTGAGCATTCCACGCGTTGCTGATTCCTGACCTATTTGGAGGTTTCAACAGAGTAAGGTAAATATTAGGAACAACATGCTAGTTCTTTTTCCCGGTATGATGGGAGCTCACGACGCCTCAATACAATGTTTAAAAACGAGGTCTGCAGGTGGGACTCACTGTTCAGCAGTAGCATTAGATATCTTATAGGTTTTTCTTTACGTACACACTTCAAAATAAAAAAAAAACAAGTGATCTGATATGTTATTTCATTTTATCAGAACAGATACATACCCTGACCTACGACAAAGATCCGTCTAATTAGGTCTGCTCTGTCCTGTAATTTCTAGGTTTCGTTACGTGTACCTAATAATGTTTCTGGTTGTTTTTCTACGAATCCTTTGCAAGCTCCACATTGCTATTATTAGTAACAGTTCACGCCGTTGTCCCATATAATGACTCCTCTCCTATGGTCACGTAGCTGATTGGATACCATTATTAGTACCCGGGTATCACTTTACACTCGACATAAAGGGAGATAAACCGTACACTTACTGATATTAAGAACACTGACATTATCCTTATTCATTTATTTTCAGTATTATAATTATTACGTAAAGTTCATTTATTCATATTTGATGTCATATTATGTTGTATTTATTAAATAAGATATAAAAAGTTATATTGTTCACTGTCCTAGCAACAACAAACGAAAAGGAAGGCTGTGCTTTGGACAAGGATATACATATGTGTTATCAATTTTCGGGTAATTATTTTAATTAGTCTTATAACAAAAAACAAAATTATAGCACCTTTACTTTCAACTGACCTTTCAGAGAGCGATTATTATTATATACATGTCCCTGCATCTAGGACGGAGATAGATTGTCTGTCTATGAGAGATCATATGTTTATATGATATGTTATTAGCATAATTGTTTTGACTTCTTGATGAATAAATTATATTACACTATGAAAAAATAACGGTTTTTCATTATTGAGACCAAGAATATCCTGTAAACATTCGGGTATCACTATCTATTTTAGAGATTGTGATGCACACAGCATTGTTGGTGAGGGTAGTCCAGTCAGGTAACATTCCGAATGTTTGTATAGTGCAAATGTAGTCTGTAGCGTTATTTTAGGTTCTGTACAGCTCTGACGTCTCGCACGAGTGTAACGTGATATGGCTTTGTGTTTACACCCTTGACACAATAAAACCCCGTGACCTAGTGTATATCAATTACCATAGCTGACTACAAAACAGTGTCAAGGGAGGTAAGTATTATACTCTTAGTCAAAACGAACCAATTTTGATTAATATTGACTGTCTTGTATTTGGAAAGCTTAAATCATACTTTGATTCATCGATGAAAAAAATATCTACTGATTACTTGACCTTAGTCAGATGTCTGGTTAGAACCTATACAAAACGATCTAAGTTACTATTTGAATTTTTGAAAATGTCAAGTATTAATACAACGCGTATTGAAAACAGGTCTTTGGTCATGCGACATTACTTGAAAAAACTGTCAACCTGTGTAAAAAATCCAAGGTTATTCTGTTTCTATAGGTTTCTGCTGACAAATGAGCGAACCTAACATCAAAACATAAAAGTTGTATAATTGACAATTCAGATGAAAATCATATATGTTCCTTACTACAAATCGAACAAATCAAATACAATCTATTTTTCATCTTATGAACTGCTCTGACATATTTTATATCTGGTTCTATTTATTGTTATCTTGTGTTATATACTACTATTTCGTATTATGTATATCTCTAACTAGTACAATCAGTAACGAAAGTATGGATATGATTCCTTTATATGATCAATAATTCATAAGTATTAAACTATGTGATATGCATGAGCATATAAGCAAACTCAGAATTGCTTACTGCATGATGTGTTCTGGTACTTAATAAATGGTAACAAACACTGCACTGTTATATCCTATAGCGTATTTAACACTTCGTACACAAAAACCTGATATAAATAGCAAGTTCTGGATAGATGTGTTCTATTCATCGAAAACGTTCGCAGAAATTCGCCAACTTAGTAAAACATGGCAGATATGTCGTAAAGGATACGTTTCTGTTCAGTTTACTTGATATCACCACCGCTTTTAAGATCCTTTTGTTTCCATGTCAATTTTATTCTGTTTTTGTAGTTAAGTGCCGATTGATTTTTGTTTGCACGATGTTGCTTATGTTTAAGAATTTACTTGAATGAGTTTGATTGCCATCAAAACAATAAATAAAAAAAACAAATTGTTGTTAATGTACAGTAATGCATAGTCTTCATTCGTATCCGGTTTGTACGGTAGAGATTTCTGCAAGCTATTTAAATATTAATAAGTAAATTACAATTTGTATATTACAGTTTCAGTCTTATTCGATTTTTGTTTTGAAACCACTTTTGAAGACACGTTTAATATTAGTGACAACATTTCTGGTAGTCATACAGGTATCCAATAGCACCTAGCAGACGTTAGGGCTTTTTTTCATAGTTAAAGTCTTCGTGTTTCCAAAACAAAACACTTAATGTTTTCACTTACATTGATCGAATTAAACGTCGTTACAGACGTTACCATATATCTGTCTTCGTTTTCAGCTCTTTCCGAGTAGATGATCTCATGTAGGTTAACGCAAACCACACCGCAATCATTTCCAATTTTAAAGTACATTCTGTTGTTAGCGTTAGTCAAAATATGTTATCCGATAATACTTTTTATAAAATGGATTAATACGATATCAACAAATTATGCACAAATTTAAAGGGGCGACTTAATTAACAGAAAAAAAAATATCAAAGCGAAGGCGTTACTTGCAATTATTTTAAATATGCTTACATAATGATTAGATAACTCATTCATAATGTGAGCAATATACATGTCTGATGAGTATGAATTTGCACAACAATAAAAGACGTCACAGTATGGTTATGCGACTGAAAGGGGGGCTTGACTAATTGAGGTAGTCACATTTTATGGTAATGGTATTGTGACGTAACGAAGACCCTCCTCCCCAGACCAATTCGCGCCCAATTACACAACAGGGGTTTAGTTTTCTTATGTATCAACATGACCCACAGTTACAATGTATCGTACTGACAATATATCATTTGGTAGGAAGCAGTGGAAGGGCAGTGATATCTAGAGTGATTCGTACGACAGTGTGGTGCTACCTCAACGCACTTTAATACCCAATATTTCATCCGGTTTGGATTGGGATTGGGTGAACGTTTACCTATGATGCGCACCTTTGTGGGTATTGCCGGAGATGGGTTCTCAAGAAATGTTGCAACTGGTACTTCGAACTGTATCAGAGTCGTGTCAAAGCCACCGTCTGTCATTAACACGACAGTGTATAGCTACTTATAGCAATATTAGCTATCTGTGTCCGCCTGTCGATATGAGGAACAAATACATATCCATAGACTGCATGACTGAACTCGCCGGTATCAACTTGTTTCCTTGTATTCATTGTCTATAAAATAAAAGCATGTGCAAATCAGCGTCTCCACTCCAAGTCAAAATGTCAGACTTGAAAGATAACTAGGAAAAAGGTTTGATTTGAAAAACTCCCTGGATTTTTTCACTGCACAGTTTTTGGAACCTGACTTACTAAATATAATCGATTTTGAAATATATTGGAAAAGAAAACTATAGAGTGTACATTGTATAGATCCATAACAACATGGGACGTCAAAGCGTTCCCTTCCTGACTTGTGGCGTGGCTTTGACGTAGATGCGTATTAATGAGATGTGACGTAACGGAAAATATATATAAAAGTAGTGTCATTTAATATTTCAGACTCCTTCTTGACGTCGTAGACAGTAACGAGTACTGTTTATATGAAAAGGGCAGTATCTTTGTACTACGTATTAAAATTCGTTCTCGAAATGCATTTCCCTCTGCTTTGTCTACGCCCGTAACGATTTTGGTCGGGTTTCCCGTCCAATTTGTTCTTGTAATGCCTTTTCCATATTTCCTGATTCGACTCGTAAGATGGCTATATCATGTTGTTTTTCAGCGAAAAGTATTTTTCTAAGCCTACTCTCAATTTCACTTTTCCGGTAAGGGATATAAGACAGGTTTGTTGTTGACATTTCGTATATACAAGTGGACGTCATGTATCTGTTCTACACGAACGGGTGCTGAAAAGTGATTATTATAAATTATTTTGAGAGATTTCTTAGTTAAAACTCTTATCAACAAGGATAACTCCTTATCACCCATGAAGGTGTCGTCGCATAGATTGCAACACACGAAAATAATCGGGTCTCGTAGAGGAGGTGAGATACTTTGAAAGCTTCATGGAAAACTCATAAGATTGATTGTCCTTGTGGGCTCGTGCACTGTCCGAAAACTTGAGATCCATGCGCATGCTCATTTTTGTGAATTATTACTAAGTTAGGAAGCCGTTTTTTATTATGATTGAATTTCCAATTTGTTGGTCCAAAATTTTAATTGCATGGACCAATGTAGCTAAGATACCATTTTACCGTTTCGCCTTTGACAATTTTTCTTTCAATACCTCGTCGACCTTTTGGTCTCCCAGTCTGTTCTGAGGACGAGATGCTCCGATTAAAACATCTTTCTTAAAACTTTGATTATGGTCGATGCTGTCGTTTGAGCTTCCTGTGTACTCTTTCGTTTAGCTCATGTGTTCTTGTTACTCAAAAAGTGACGAGTCATCGTTAACCCTATTTAATAAAAAAAAAAAAAGATGGTAGTTTTTAATGATCACTAAACGAAGCCAGTTTAGTATTGGTCAGTGAAAACACAATAAATATAACTCTATACAATATATTTTATTCACTTTTCTGATATTTCCAGCTTGAGTGCCCTCGTTTATAAACATTTATATATGCAGATTGTCCTGTATATACACACACTGTATATAACTATATGTCGTTACAACTCACCTGTGACCTTCCAACCGCAGCCCTACACTAATGGCAGTTAAAATCCGTTATCTGTTAGGAATTGTTTATCATACACACGCGTATCCTGTTGTCTGCTCTAAATAATAGGTGAGAGGGTTACTCCGCTGTGACGCTCTACACAGATAGCAGATCTGATACAAATAAACGTTCATGTCGATAGTTGTTATTCGCTGACCCGTACGGAGGGTAAACATGTCTACTGAAAATATCTATTTGCGGATTAACAGTTCCCATTCGACATTTAATTTCCCAACAACGATGTTTATGTTAAGAACTCCTCCATAGAAAATCGTGTATGCTACTGACGAGTATCAACCCTCATAGTAACATGGTTTAGCAGGACTTGTTTCAAACCATGTTTTTACCCTCGAAACAACAATTATTTGAATATTATACAGAGAGTTCCCTTAGTGTAATTGCTTTAGACGGCCTTATGGCTGCATTTATTTGTGTTATGTTTAACGGTTCAGAACCTGTTGATGAGGATTATGTCAGTTTTGCAAATTAATACATGCTGTAAGAACACTGAACTGTTCTGTCCTATAGCGTATGTCACATGGTTTACAGCAGCCTGTTATAGAGCAAACATCAATTTTGTTTTTGTAGATAAGTGCCGATTGATTATTTTCCTGTTATGGCTTATGTTTAAAAACAGTTTAAGTATCCAGATTTCTCTACTTTGAAATCAGTTTTTAGGTTATTTGTCATTTTTATCATTTTTTTCAGATTTACTGGAATGGATTTGGTTGACTTTAAAAATCAATTACCAGAAAGAAAGTGTGTCACCTTAAAATGTGCAAAAAACATAAAACAACATATTCTTCTAACGACACAAGCAATACACGTTTTGATGACCAGATATTGAAATTAAACAGTTATACCAGACTTTAAAAGAAATTAACAGTAAAACAAACCAATATCGTAGCGTATGGGTGAGCCGTTTCACATTTCAATCCATTGAAATCCATTCAAGTTATAAACTTTAATGTTTAAGCACTGTATCTGTTCCTATTTTCTTTTCAAATTAGTGATGTCTGCATAATCTTCATCGAAATCCTAGCTTAATGACTGTTCCGAAGGCACCATACCTCCCAAATACCTCGAAGATGTTGTTAATACTGTCGATGATTTGTTTTGTTTTATTAGCTGACGTTCGCATATGACTAACTGTTGGCAAACTGCATGTGCTATTTGTCTTTTAAAGTGGCTATGTTAGACTATTGACTAATATTATGTGTCATTTATGTAAGTGGCTATGTACGCTCGTAAAAAATATCTTTCAGTTTTGAAGAATTATGAATTAGACGAATCTAATGCTTAAAATGAAGGATGCAATGTGTTTATTGTTCACTCCTCCAATCGGTTCTAATTGCATGCACTTTAAAGAAGGCGTCTTTTTAGAGCCTTGATTACGGACGATGCAGCGAACGTCCTGCAGAACTAATATAACACGAGTTATTTCGTTGTGTTACGCTAGTTTTTCTCCGTCCCACGATTCACCCAAGTGTTATAATACAGCGCATTTCTATGCACTACAGCTTGAGTGCCATCGATTGTAAACATGCACATGTGTAGATTGTCCTGTGTATACACACCTACTGAGCACACTGTCGTCTACCCTACCTAATTGCTGTTACAAAGCACATCTGACCCTCTACCCGTAGCTCTACAATAATGACAGTTAAACCCCGTTATCTATTGTGGATAATTTATCATACACACTCGTTTCCTGTCGTCTGCTCTAAAATATAGATAAGTGGGTTCCTCCTCTGTGTCGCTCTACACAGATAGCAGATCTGAAAAAATAAACGTTCACGTCGATGGTTGCTATTCGCTGACCCGTACGTAGGGTAAACATGTCTACTGAAATCATAGATATGTGGATTAAAAGTTCTCAATCGACATCTAATTCCCCAACAACGATGTGGATGTTAAGACTCCTCCCTAGAACATCTGTCATTTTTTATCATTTTTTTTAGATTTACTAGAATATATTTAGTTAACATTAAAAAACAACTACCAGAAGGAGTGTGTCACCTTAAAATGTGCAAAAAACGAAACAAAAGCTTGTGCTAACGACACAAGCAAAATACGTTTTAATGACCACATATTGAAATTAAAGAGTTATACCAGACTTTAAAAGAAATTAACAGTAAAAAACAAAACAATATCGTAGCGTACGGGTGAGCCGTTTCACATTTCAATCCATTGAATGCCATTCAAGTTATATAACGTTAATGATTAAGCACTGTATCTGTTCTTGTTTTCTTTCCAAATTAGTGATGTCTTCATAATCTTCATCGAAATCCTAGCTTAATGACTGTTCCGAAGGCACCATACCTCTCAAAGACCTCGAAGATGTTTTGTTAATACTGTCGATGATTTGTTTTGTTTTATTCGCTGACGTTTATCAAATACTTTTTGATTTACTTGAATGGATTTGGTTGACATCAAAACAAATAACCAGAATGGAAATGTGTCACCTTATAATTTGCAAAACAAAACAACATTTCTTGTGCTAACGACACAGGCAAAATATGTTTGCATGACCAGATATAGAAATGAAACAGTTATACCAGATTTTAAAAGGAATAAACACTAACAACAAAACAATATCGCAGCGTATGGGTGATCCGTTTCACATTTCAATTAATTGAAAGCCATTAGAGATATCCAACTTCAATGATTATGTGATAGCACTGTATGTATTAATATTTTCTGCTGGAATTGGTGATATCTCCACAATCTTCAGCGAAATTCTCTGCTAGGCCTTTCTGCCTCCTTCAGGCTCCATCGGGTGGACTCATGTTTATCATACATGATATGTACATGGCGTAATCAATGCAGTAAACAACCATAGTGACGTCATATATAGACAGTCATAGTGACATCGTAAATAAACAGTTATAGTGACATCAATAATAAACATTCATAGTGACGTCACAAACAATAGCAGTGCAGACAAAACAACACATTTAACGCATCGAATCGGTACAAGTAGAAAACCGTTAATGGAACGCAAGGACAGTCATGCACAGTTTAAATTCATAACCGGTTTGTGCGATATCACATTCTCCAAACTATTCACATATTGGTTTAAACTTTGTTTTATTCAAATTTTGTTTGACAATACATCGAAATACATGTTTTATAAAACAGAAAAGGAAACAAAAACAAGTGTCGTGACACTTATGTAAATTTGTTACCTGCTTAGTAATCAGCTTTTCAACACTAGCTACATGAATGAAGTAATATGTACAATAGAATAATTACGGGAATAGGGGAGGGGGTAATGGATTGGTATGCAGTGGAAACCAGGAATGAATAACATATCAATATACACATGATCATCAGATGGTAATATCATATTGCTCTATTGCGATGAGTATGTGGAACACGATTCTGTAAAATATAACAATGGAATAGTAGATGAAAATGTCAGTAGTCCTGTAAGTGGACACTCGAAAAAGGTTAAAATGTTTATACAAGTTACATAGAATAAATCACCACTAAATCAACTATTGACAAAATTAGTATGTCACAAAGCACCGCCATGATTATTAAAAACGTTGCAGTTCACATACTAGCCATCACACTTATCAAATATAAGTCCATAAAACACTTTCTCGCCTCTTCCCTCCTGGTACGTCCTGCTCTTTCAAGGTAACACATCACTTTTATCAAACAATCATAATCATGGCGAGTTAGTGACATAATATGGTATAAAGAAATGCAATGGCAAAATCACTGAATAAGCATATAAGTCCAAATACATTTTAAAACACAGTAGTAAAACAAATGCAACACAACATACATATATATATATATGTCAAAATGAAATTGTTAAGGACTATTCGTTTATTTGAAATATGTTAGTTTTGAGTATATAATTTTGGACGGCTAGAAAAATCGTAGTGTTATCTTGATGGGTTAGAGAGTCATCACCAAAGATTAAAAGATTAGTTGATAGTTGATAGGGCAAACTCAGAATATGAAGCTGTCTAAGTGCTGTATATTTATTACATTTTAGCAAATAATTTGTTGAGTTCTTATTCACATATTAAAGAGTAAATGACAATCTGTATAAAACAGAATATACCACAACTTGGTTAAAGACTTGTTTGACAATAGTTACAACATGTTTGGTATTCCTATCAAATAGTACCTAGCAGACGTTACATTCTTTGGTGGGTTTTTTTTATAAAATATTATCGGCTTGTTTTCAAAACAATGTACTTCATTTTCTCACTCTCATTAATTGGATTGAAAGTATCATCAAACGAAATGATATCTGTGTATTTGCTCTGCGCTATTTCCGCAGTAATTTCCAAATTTACAGTATATTCTAATCTTAGTCTGACTATTTTTTTAACTGTTAACACATTATATATAAAACAACATAAGATATCAACTAACTACGTCCATGTAGTTAAATGTAGTCACTGGGTCTTTGGCCATTCTATAATTCACACCTCTATGGTAATTACAGGAAATTTGTCCTCAGAAAATATTGCAGGAAGCACATCAAACTGAATCAACAGCTGCCATTAAGACGACACTGTGTAGTTACTAAAGATACTATTGATTACCTGATGTATATGTCGTGGCCGTGCAAATGTCTTTTCTACACAGGGACCATACCTCCCAAACACCTTGAAGGCGTGTTGTTGATACTGTCAGTGATGGGGTTTTGTTTATATTCGCTGACGTGCGCATACGACTGTCTGTTGACAAACGTCGTGTGCAATTTGTCCTTTAAAGTAACTAGGATAGACTGTTGGCTAATATTATGTGTAATTTGTGTAAGTGGCTATTTTACGTTAGGAAAAATATATTTCAGTTCCGAAGAATTAGGTATCAGACGAATCCGACACCTCACGTGAAAGGATGTCATGTATTTAGCTTAATCTTGATTTCTATTCTGATGACCTCAACCCCAAGGAAAACGTACTTTTGAAGCCTCAATAACTGACGATACCGTCCTATGCATACGAGGGGCTGTGAAGAGATACCGCCAAAAACACGCGTCCTGCAGAACTAATAGAAATCGAGTTGTATTTCAAAGGTCTGTCTCCCTCATACCGACCATCCATGTAAGCAAAAAGGTCGGTAGCGCTTGAACTTTCTGTCCACTCTCTCGTTTAATCCATGTGTGATTTTGTCACTCAAAATGTGATCAATCATATTCAACCCTCTTTCGTATAACCCTTCCTTTTTTAACAATTGATAGAGTTTTCCAGGACGACTAAACGGATTCGGCTGTTAAGGGACTGTCAACATTTCCCTTAACACCTTTTTTTATCCGGTGACAACATTTCAAACATCACTCTTTAAAATCATACAGCGTACTTGTATGCACTACCCCGGAAGTTTTGGATTGAATGTCCTCGATTGTCAACATTCCTGTGTGTAGATCGTTCTGTGTATACACACACTTATTGAGCACATGATCGTCTACCCTAACTACATGTCGCTACAACTCACCTGTGACTTCTACCCGCAGCCCTACAATAATGGCAGTTAAAACCATTTGTTTTGTTAGGGATCGTTTATCGAACACACAAGTCTCCCGTTTTCTGCTCTAAATTATAAGTAAGAGGGTTACTCATCTGTGACGAAAGATAAAACTAAACATTACATGTCTCTGATTGGTTTTACCTGGTAAACATTTCTACCGAAACATTGGATTGTAGATTAACACTTCCGACTCGCTTTCGCTTTTTAATTCCCTGACAACGATTTTTGATATCCAGAGCGACCGTGTCCGGAAAATTTACACTCACTTTAGAAATGTCAACTCACGCTATGTGTTTATTTAGAACTTCTCCCGAGAAAAAACGGGTATAACTTCTGACAAATACCAATCTCCGTTAGAAAAGATGGAGCAACCTTTGCCATGGTAAAATCTTTGAAACAACAATTATCCGAACGATCTCATGGCTGCAGGGCCATGTGAGCTTATGCCGTATTGCGGCGTCCGTCGTCCGGCGTCCGTAGTCCGTCGTCCATCCGTCAACTTTTTCTTTTGAACGACTTCTTCTGAAGAACTGTATGACCTAGGGTCATGCTTTTTGGCCAGTAGGTACCTGGGATGGAGTGCTATAAAGTTTTAAAATGACCTTGACCTACTTTCAAGGTCACAGCGGTTAAATATGTTAAAAACGTCAAACAACAATATCCCAAGAACCATTTGAACTGGAGTCATGATACTTGGGTCTGTTATGTAGACCAGCAGTGCGAATTGTTTTCTTTATTACAGTAATGAGGTCAAATGTCAACTTTAAGTGCAAGTTGGGGTCAAAGGTCAACATGATTCAAAGGCTTTAACAATCTTCTTTTCAATATCCATAAGGCTCAGGGTCATGATATTTGGCCAGTATGTACCTCGGATGAAGTGTTGTATATTTTCCTCATTAAAATTACCTTGACCTACTTCCAAGGTCACTGGTGTCAATTATGTTAAAAACTTCAAACAACAATATCCTAAGAACCATTTGGACTATAGTCATGATACTTGGGTATGTTATGTAGACCAGCTGTGTGATATTTATATATTTATATTTATCACTCAGAACCTATACATGTCCGGAGAATTTGCCAGAGCTATTTCATTGAAAGGTCCATATGCAGTTTATTTTGGAGCATCGGGTGTTTCTAGACAGTTTCTAATGTTTCGAAGACATTAAGTATCCCCTCGAAAAACGACGTTTTTCATGGACACTTTTTAAAAGGGGATGAGTGGACCTTATAATACTTGCGCGATATGTCTCCCTGCCGCTAGATGTCGTTAAAGTACCAAAACTGCACAAGTGACAGGCTTTCCCCTGGCCGAGACCTACCAGAGTCTGTTAAAATAGCAGTTTCTTCTCCTGTTTTACGCTCAGCAATTTAGCAGTGGGACGACAGGTTCGCCCGTTGTCAGTATAATGTGACCGGGTGGCGTGTCCTGCTGGGTGTCTCCTGCATTATGTTTCAGTGACGTAGCACTATAAAGTCGGCATCAGTTCCGCGCTATTACAAGGAGACAAACACGAACATATCGCAGCCTCCCAAAACACACACGCATACACTACACGCATGCATCTTGCACAGATGGGAGGCCGTCCTTAAATGCCCGTAGCTGTTGATAGGACGTTAAAGAATACTAAACCAAACAAAGTGTAAAGGTCCTCGTGTCATACAAGATAGATAAATTGGTGGGGACGCTTGCATTGTTTCTATATTTATGGTAGATCAACCATTAACAACGAGCAGTTGGTAAGGTTGTATAGCGTATTCATGAATGAATACAGAGAACAATTTATCTTCAACGAACAATACTTAAAGAAACCGCATTCTTACAAAGACTTCTTTCGCTCTCTGACCCTTCATACTGTGGAAGGAAAGCGCATAAGCGATAGTTTACTTAAGCACCATAGCATCGTACACCGGCTTGTCAAACCCGTGTTATTTAACCTAAAGAAAAAAAGACGGTGCAACACTTCGTATTCACAAGACATTGTACCAGAGTCTGATTTGTCGCCAACAACACACCAGCTCCCAGATGAATGTAGACTAACCCCCGACACAAATATTTGAAAGGGACACAAACATGACGTTTTGGCCTTTATGCAATTTACTATACCGTTGAAACATCGAAAGAACGCTAAAGGGCTCGTACATTTCTTCAAAGAGTGCGGAGAGCGTGTGGTTTAAAAAAAAATTAAAGTAAAAGTTGGCAACCATGTTATGAACGTCTAATTAAAAAACAAAACAAGAAACAAATCAAGACATTTGTGAAGTGGATTACGTTTTTGCAAACTTTATTAACGTCAATACAAAAATAGAAAAATTACGAAATTGAGCTCATTACAATAAGTTGCATAAACTGAGAAAACCATTAAAACAAAAAATAGTTTTTTACATAGTATGTACACAATTATAAAAACAGTCTTGGAAATGAAATATAAATACAGAAAGAAAGTTATCAACTGATCAGTAATACAAATTGATAAAAAGAACAGAACTGTCAAATATGTTCTGTGCGTTAGTGTTATGCAAGTGTCCCAGTGTATGACACGCTTACTGTACTCTGTCTAATAGTATTGTTTGTGTTAAAATTTTCAGTTTCATTTATGGCAGCTTTTCTTTTTTTTTTGAGGTTATCAGTGTGATGATCCTCTGGATGTCTCTCTGTTGCGACACAACCACTAATAGTGTGACTATTATTTTGCGAAACGTATGTACAATACAATGGCATCCAGTTGGAATATGTGCGAGTTGAAGCGTCCAAATGGGATAACCCTACCTGCTACTGTGCCAAATTGGGTCGTCAACTCGACACTTGTGTATGATTTACCAGGAGAATGTCACAAAACTGTCCCCACCTATTGTCCATTCGACCATAGGTGAACACGCTACTTCATTACCTATGCAGATGTAGTATAATTATTCAGAATGAAAATGCTGGATATTGAAACATGTATTACAATCATTAACTGAAGATGCTGGTATCACATCAGCAAGTGCATATTTCCACATTCAATTTTTGATATAATGATGATACCGACAAAACTTCATTCATTTTCAGGAAAATGTCATTATATTATATTATATTTCGCGGGGGCTACGGTAGGCAAGTGGTTAAGGCGTTCAACATTCTGCTACAAGTGGCCCTCCACCATTGGGTCGCGGGTTCGAGGCCTATGTTATGCAGTCGCCAGGTACTGGCCGATACTCGGTTGATTTTCTACGAGAACACCAGCTTTCCTCCACCACCAAAACTTCGTACCTCCTTAAATGGCCATTGCAGTTAATAGGACGTAAAACACCAACAAACCAAAATCATTATATAATGCGTAAGCCAAACATTTAAGATTGGATTCAAATGTGTCAGTATAATTGGATGTTTTTTTTTAACATATTTAACATATCTCTTATGACCTTTGCAGCTTCATTCACTTAAGGGAGGAATAGGTAAATATGTTACTCGTCCTCTTGAATGCCTGCAGTATAAGAGTGCAATTGTCCGAAATTTCTCTATTATTCGTAACAGATAACTACTTTTGTTAGCACACCGGGCCTAGTGAATTGTTTTCAGCGGTTTTGAGTCGACTCAACAGTCATTTACACTATTTGATTGACAAAGAAATCAGACATTTTCAAAATATCCCGATATAAGATTCCAATTCCTGTTTGCAGTCAAAACAAAATAATCTTTGATATAATATGGTGTTTTGGTGTAACATAAAAATGTTGTGATGGGGGCACACAGATATATCTGTCTAATTCTTAACATTCGAAAAAATTGTCAGCAAATATTTCCCGCTTTGTTGCCTTCGCATCTGAACCCATTAAGTTCAATGTTGCTGCAATCGCCTGCATTGTAACGCCTTGCTCAATCATGAACGGATGGTCTTCTTCCTTTCTTTTATGTTTATCATCAAAGACAAAATTCGGATATCCGTGTATAAGCATGAGGCTACAGACGGGCTCCCCATCGGAACCCATTTCAATCCCCGGTGATCCAGAAGCCCCATGCTGAACCCAGCAGTCAAATAAAACTTTGTTTTTGTCCAGGATATTGTCATACGCAGACTTTTTACCTTGTTTGCGTCCCCATTGTTTCATCTCTTTTAGCCGTCTTTTCCCTTGATCACTATCGGGATCAAAGATGTGAACCTTAGGATCTAGCTGCATAGGCTTCCCATCGGGGTGACCGAGTAGAGCGAATGTGTGCTCAGGGTATACGGGCTTGAAATGCGTTATGGCTTCTGGATAGCTAGATTCTTCGGTTTTATCCTTATTTCGTAACTGTAAAATGGCGAAATCCATTTTTTTGTCATGGACAAAACTTTCTTTGAAATAAAACTTTCGAGTGTTCTTTGAGTTATTGGCCTCAAGAAAGTTGAACGTGATGAATACGTTGTCTTTTTCAAGGTTCGACAGGTCTGGTTTGGCGCCTTTGTGAGTCTCTAAAATGAGAAAAAAAGAAACAAATATTAAAACGAAATAGCTGGGTGTTTTTTTTACAATGATACAACAAGTTATACCAACTTATATCAAATAATCCAGGCGGCCCGGACTGTGATTACATTGGAAAAACCCACGTGGTCGGGCAAGTGACGCCGTACCTTTCATGTCTGATCGGGGAACCGAACCCCAGCCGTCTTTGTGAAAGGCAAGTGCACTATCTACTGCGCCAACCGACCACCCTAACGAGAAGTACAAGATGACACTTGTGTATGTTCTATTGTCTGGAATAGGAAAACGTATTATATACCGTGAATGGGTCGGGACGGAAGGCGTTGTTTCTGATATGTTGTAGATACATGCAATGCTATGTACAATAGAGCATCTTAAGAAGTATATGTATTATCATCAGTATGTTAACTGTTATAGCTTGTTTATATACGTTAAAATAAATAAATAAGTAAATATATTAAAAAATACAATAAATATAAACCTAGCAACTACAACTTTTTTAAGTAAAACGATATTTTTTAATTGTATAAACAATTATAAATATAAACGTCACGTGCAAATCACCATTTAAGCTTTTGAAGCGAAATAAAACTATAACCGCTGCTATTTGATAAAGATTTTAAAGTCTACTTATATTGGTATTGTGTACAAATTATTAAGTACAAATATTATGAGATCACTAATTTGTACAGTGTAAATGTTGTGTGTGGGTTTTTTTACGAATTATAAAGTGCATTTATATTTCGAAAACATGTGGAAAAAAACTATCAGCAAATATCGTCAGATATTTCTTCCGTACCTTGTTTCATGCTAACATGGACATGCTCACAGGAATGATTTCGCAACAAGAAATACAATCTTATTATTTCAAACACATGATGGTTAAATACTTAAAAAAATAAGCATTTGTAAATTGTGATAAATAATGTCTAAAATATTGTTTCATCAACAATAACATAATTACTTGTTATGTCCTCTACCACATGGTAGGCTGTCATTATCTTGTCCTTTCCCACTCTAAACCCTGTGCCACGAGCGACTGGGCCCTGGATAAATCCGACAGCATTCATCGCTGTTTGCCAGGTATAAACTATTTGTGCATCGTGCGTGTCATCGTGTTCTTTTCTTAAATTCCCCGCATTTTCTGTAAGTATAAATCATGATTGCAGCTTGACATAATTTACACATGTACATGATACAATAGCATATTTAACTATCTAGGGCTGTATCACAATTTGAGTATTTCCACTCCTGTATTTAACAAAAATCGAGCAGGATGCACATAAGTTATTTCATTCGAAGGTAATTGCTATATTGTTCGAGTGTTTCAGACACATTAAGAAAACAACAATGGCCAATACTAATAAAATTACGGGATTTAATTTGTTATAGATTATTCAAAACATATTCTATATGCTTAAACATACACCGGTGCTCACCTTTTCTTTGATTCGATTCGCTTCCGTCGTCTTCACTTCCAGAATCAGAATCACGACTGTGTTTGTGATACCCTAAATAGTAAATATACCTAAGCTTTATTTTCGATTGTCCATTATGATCGTTATAAAAGGTTGTTGTAGCATTACATTCAATTAGATAAATTAACTTGATGTCAATTTGGTTCAATTATAGTCAGTGGAATTTAATAACTGAATACAAAATAAGCATTTTTTCAAAATCAAAACACTGACTTTTTTCTCAATGAATTATGACGACATATTCGATACATTAAAATAGATAAATACTAACCTCTCCTTTGTGTCAGTTTGCTTTTTTCATCTTCAGCTTCAGAATCAGAATCATGGCTTATTTTGCGTTTTCCTAATAATAAATATGCATAAATTACTGATGACTGTAAACCAATACAAGGTGTCTGTCGAACGTCAGACAGATATAATAATACAAATATTAAGTTTGTAAAGTAGATGTCAAAATCATTTTTTTATCCAATAATGGAATTTAATGAATATCTAACAACTGATACTTTTTAGAAATTAAAGCTAAATTGACTTTCGTTAACGATAAAGTAATGACGAATCTCGAAATATTCGATACATTGAACCAAATTGATTCGCACCTTTCCTTTGTTTTGATTTGCGGTCTTCGACTTCAGTTTCGGAATCAGAGTCAAGGCTGTGTTTGCGCTTTCCTAAATAATATATTTACATAAGGTTAGTTTCGTTCGCACATTATGATAACAATAATCTTTCATAAGCATGAAATGTAATTAAACGAAGCATCCGGAGACGCAAAGTTGATGACATGTAAACGAATAAAAGTTGTTTGCAAACGTCATAAAGATATCAAAATGAAAATACAACTTAAATTTGCAACTGCAAGTCAATTATTTGTTTCAATAATAGTCAGTGGAATTAAAAAAAATCTTACAATTTATATTTATTGGAAACTGAATTCTGTTGCATTTGGTTGATGATAAACTGATGACTAAATATTCGATACATGGAAAAATTATATTAACCTTTCCTTCCTTTCGAAATGCTCTCTTCGGTTTCAGATTCGGAATTAGAGTAACGTCTTTGTTTGCGTTTTCCTAGAAAATATAAAAACTTAAGTTTTGGTTTGTTTGGAGGTTATGATTAAATGGAAGTTTTTATTAGCAATATCTATAATATAAAAGTTCACTGAGAGAGGCATACATGATGACACACATACAGACGAATAAAAAGTGTTTGACAAAATATCATGAAGTTTGAATAAAAAATGCAAACTTAATGTTAATTGTGTGTATCCATACAGTCAAAGGAATTAAGTTATTATAAAATATACTATGTTTATTTTTGATTTTGTTAGTGAAAAATGAATTTCGATCTATTCGATACATGAATGCTCATGAACCCCCGATGAAAATGAAACGGGGAACCATTGAGTAAGTGGCAATTTACATATGTTAAAGAACTCACGAAGAAATGAATATAAACATATATATACACAAAAGAAAATAAATAGTACGATTTTGATAAGAGTCCTGATAAAATATATAAGCCACTAATAGATAACCATAATATGTCGTCATGTTTTATATCCAAGAATTACATTAATGTTTTTAAGATACCTGTCTATTGGTTTAAAACATCTATTTGTATTTTGATTATGTATTGTTGGACCCATTGACGAAAGTGTCATTCATTTTTGCATATAAAACACATATATATATATATATAATTAAAAATGTTTATGTGTTTGTCGTTTTTTTAAATACCAAGTGTTACATGTTCAAATATATTTTATTAATTAATTATTATCCTATTAAATAACACTTAAACATAACAATACATCACGTCTTATTTATAAATTATTAGTTAACCGAAACCCTAAGCCGCCAACGCAAACACACCTTCCTGTTTAACCTTGCAGGTCGGGGATCGAGAAAAGAATACACCAGCTGTTACTCACTGCATGTATCGTAAGAGGCGATTACTGTGTGAACCCCTGCATATTTGGGGATTTGCTTTTGTGTCCTCCACTTGTGGACACAAAATGAATCTGCTCCACCAATCGCAGTATTTTAAATCTTTGTATTTGTTTCTACGTCTAACGATCTTTTATTTCATAGCGCTTTGCTTTGAAACACCTCAATTGTTGCCTAATGATGAACGTTTGCCAAGGTGAGGAAAGCAATGGGTTCTGTCCCCAGGCAACCAAAGTCCTTAAAAATGGTCTTTGTTATTCCTTGCTTAACGTGCAGCATTTAGGGAAATGACAACAACTGGTCCAATCGTTGTCAGTATAATGTGACCGGGCGGAATGCTGTGACGGGTGCATTCGACATGGTATTTTAGTGAGACATTACTATAAAGTCCGTATCACAAGGAGACAATAACACAAACATACCCTATCTCCAGAACACAAAAATACATGCACGCATACATAATACACATGGAGGCGTGTCCTTAAATGACCTTAGTTTTTCAGGAGGTTGAATAACATCAAACCAAAACAAACCATCCAGTTTGTTGAAATATGATTTATTTTTTTGATGACATATGATATGAACGTAATCCTTTTGAAATCCATAAGGCAATATTTCATTCTGATTTTAATACTAGTGAAGTTACTCCCATGTTAAATTATTATTGTTACTCAGACGTTTATACCTGAAAGTAGACATAGAGTTATGGTCTTACATGTACACACTTATTTTGTAAATTATAAACACTCCGTACACAATCAACTTGTAAACTTTTTAGTATCACTGGCCAGATGCTCAGATTAGTTTAGATAAGACATGATCGTATGAATAAAACAGCTTACCCTCATCACCTTTCACTAGGCTTTGTCTGTCCATGAAATAATCCAAACACACTGTCTATATTTGTTATGCCTGCTGTCTTTTCTCTGTCAGTTTTGAAAATGCCGGTAACCCGTTACAAATCTGGCGCAATTTCCGGTTAGTCGGTCCGCAGTGAATACACACTTATGTTTGTATATATATATACACACAAAAAACGTGTATCTATTGAAACTTCGACATAAGTTTATAAGTTATCTTAGCATTGACACTTATTGAATTCAGTTTTATAAATACATTAGACAGATGCATAACGTTATGTCCATATATTAATTCTTTTTGATACAACATCGGAGTGATATCGGCCCGATGTATGGACAATTCGTAAGGCCAGAAATCGAGTTATATAGTTTTGATGACATCGGTCCGCTATTGGGCCGATATCATTTTGTCATGTTTATGTGGGTTTTTTTTATTTTGGCACTTAAACATTAAAAGCAGCCTAATCTTTCTTTTAAATACCTTCTGGTAATAAATAAGTGTTAGAAATAAATATATTGAATAACAAATATATAATTAAGGAATGATTTTTATTTTTTCAACATTTATGAGGTCATAACAACAATGGGTTTATGGACATATTGAATGAATCGCGTTAGCGATTCATGTAAAATATGTCCAAAAACCCATTGTTGTTATGACCTCATAAATGTTGAAAAAATAAATATCATTCCTTATATTTACATTGACGAATCCTTTCAGTGGATCGATATAACAACGAATAAAACAAATAAACAGGGTTTGTTCCTGCTTATACACGGGTGCAACGCAGTGGCGAGAACAGTGTTTTTTCGCGGGGAAATGTGACACTATCGTGAGAGATCTTAGCAACCGTCAACAACAATAACACAACAAAATGTAGTTCCATATTCAATGTTTATTTGTAGCACAGGACACGTGAATACGTGGATATTTCACAAAGCACAGTTCAATAATATTTTAAGATGTAAGAATTAAGCATCTAGTTCGGTCGTTCCGAGTGAGTAGTTTTTGTAGTGTATTACTACGCAGTGTGATCAGGTTACTATCAGTTCCCACGTGCTGAGATTCTATGAACACCTGTGTTATGCATTTATGAATGTATTTTTTGTCAATGGGTCTAAGCATACAGAATGTAAATATATAGTGATGACGGCCCGACGTCGGCCCAATAACTACATATTTAGCCGATATTCCGCCCTTCAACCGACATCAGCCCGATATCAGCGTGCTGGCTGGGATAGCCTGATGTGTCGTTTGAATTTATCAGAAGGTTTCCATATCAAAGATTCTTACCTTGGTCTACTACACCCGTCCTTTGTGATATGTTCTTGCTCTAAGCGTACGTCCTATGTTATCAGCTCCAAACACCCGTTCTATCGACCTGCGTTGTCGGTATATGACTAAGTAGGTCCTTGCTAGTTATGAGTGCTATACTTAGCTATGTGACGTAAACAGGAAATACAATTGTCCCATAAAGTGACCTATACTTTAATAAAACTAGAGTTGACAGAATATTGTTATTATGGTGATATTGTATTGTATTTATAGACTGTTTGCCGTTATTTGTTCTCTATGTGACCTAAATTAATGCATAACATGTCACTATATATATATCTGTCGCCAATACCTCATATGTATAACAATAACTATATTATTGGGGGAAACATGTAACATTCTTTTATGAATGGCCGACATCAACTATCCTGACTTGAAATGTTGTTGAATGTGCCATTTTCAGCTCATAAAACATTTTGTATTTTGTTTGAATAAGTTTTCAATCATTGCTGGTGTACATAGGACCTGTGAAACGATAGTTGATCGTGTTTCTTGTAGCAGACTACAACGTTGCTCGGTGCCGTTTTTATGATATTTTAGGGTTGTTCTGTACAGTATGGACTGTAAATGTTAGCGAGCAAGTTGGCAAAGACTCCAAAATGTAAACTATTCGTATCTTCGCAGCATTTTAATAATATTACAATTAAGATAATTGTTTATCGATTTATTTTGATTGTCAAGTCATGAGTAATTTTAGAATCTTGGTTCTACAGAGGCTAAAACCCTTGACAGTAATACTGAAAACACAATAACAAACTGATGATAAAGAGTGTTTTAAAAATTTGTTTGACAATAGTTAGTTTTGGAACTCGTGTCGCCCGGATTACTTAAGAAGATCGATTTTGGTAAAAAAAATGCAACGGTCTTTCCGAAAAAGGTGGTCTATGACTAAAAAATAAAATAATCACATGTTTTATATTAAGTTAACTTGTTAAAAAATTGATATGGACATTTTGAAAACATCACTAAAGTCATCTTACTTGCAATAAATCTATACCAAGACATCTCCAAATCACGTTAAATAGCAGACGGCGCATTCGTGTAACGAAAGTCTTCACGTGTGAAAATCGCGACGTCAACTTTCGAAGCATTTTACGGGGATTTCCTATATTTAGAGATTATCATATGACCATTTTGATATCACACCCCATATCAGCCTGAGAGTCCTGATATCAGCCAGAAGGCCGAAGGCCAGCGGGCTGATATCAGGACTCGAGGGCTGATATGGGGTGTGATATCAAAACGGTCATATCATAAACTTTTTATCATATGTTTTTTTCCTTTAAAATAAACAAAACATACACAAACAAATCATTTCTTCATTTTATTTACTGATATTAATAAAAATGATAACAAAAACAATGATATATATAAACAAAACAGTAACAACTATCATAAAATGTCAACATTTAGAAATTTCTAAATTCCTACAAAATAACATGTTTATTAATAGTTTTAACAATATAACACAATGGATCTGGTTGGAATTCAATTTAATCACGATCATCAACACAATACAATTTTCAATATCCATTGGGCATTCCTCACTTAATGATTACAGTAATACTAACTAGAACCAACAGCTACCAAGCTTATACAACTATCTATTATTCATTTGAATACTGTACCTACCTAAACCAAGCGCCCCTTTTAAATACAGACTTGACCCTTCCTCCTTATTTAGTGAATTAGCAGCATTTGGGCGGTTTCCTTTGCCTTGAGTCCTCAAATACTTCATTTTGGCACTTAGCACATCACGAGAATGTTTGAATTTAATATCGGTCAAAATATTGACGTCGTAGTGTTTCTCCTGTTGGTAACGGTTAATGCTGGATTATAAACACCTCAGACTTGATGGTTCGTACTCAGATTTATCGTTTTTTTCTGACGTTCATGTAGAACCTGGCCAGGTAATCCGCCAACTGAACCGAGTTAATAGACTCTGGAGATCTCCACTCATTTTGAGACATCAGATAATCCGTGAAAATTTTGATGTCGGATTGCGTTTTTCTCGCAGTATTCTTGTTCCCCATGAAAGATGAGGAAAATGTATTCTTGTTCCACGAAAGCTTCGGTATCATTAACTAGCATTATTATTTAATATCAAATCGCACCCTGCATCCATTACACGTTTCGTCTCCTTTTCCAGGATTAATTCATCTAGTTCAACAATCCTTGCTGCCAGTTCCTCTTAAATCTCCTCGCCAGTACTAGCTATAGTCGCCATCGTTGTTTTTGTTTACGCAGACGACAGGTGTATCACTAATAAGCAAATCCAAATACGGAAGCGGCACCATCCGGAAAAATTGGGTGGGGCTTTGTAAATCAATCTTTAAATTATTTTCCATGAAACGGCATTTATTCCATGCCAACAACTCGTTTGTTTATATGTAAAGCAGACAAAAATAAGCGGAAACGGCAAAATCCGGATATTTAGGAGGGGGTGTGATATCACTTTTCTAGGGGATGTAATATCACTTTTCTAGGGGGGGGGGGGGGGGGAATATCACTTTCAAGGGGGTGTGATATCACCCGGGCTGATATCAACCTGTGAAAAATTTAGACTTTTCACATATACAAAAAGGGTGTTATTATTAGTAAACATATGATAAATAGAGAATAATGCATGCCTTTTTCAATACCACACCTTGTATCAACCCGAGACTGCAATATCAGCTCGAGGACCGAAGGCCCGAGGGCTGTTATTGGTCGAGGGTTGATAGTGGGTGTGATATGGAAAAAGACGTGTTTTATTCTGTTTATTACTTACTTACTAATAAAAGCTACTTTCTTATGATCTATTTTTCTTTCGAAATATTGAAAAAACGAAAAAAAATCAAAAGGGGTGTGATTACGGCGAGGGCTGATACAGGTTTTAGGGTGTGTACGGCGAGGGCTGATATGGGTTTTCGGGTGTGATACGGCGGGGGCTGATACGGGTTTCGGGGTGTGAAACGGCGAGGGCTGATAATGGTTTGGGGTGTGATACTGCGGGGGCTGATACGGGTTTTGGGGTGTGATACGGCGGGGGCTGATATGGGTTAGAGAAATTGTGTCGTATTGCATATACACAAAAAAACACGTATGTATAAGTAAGTAAGTAATCAAACGTTATATGGAGCATTTAATATTGTGATATTGTTTGTTTTTCTTTTTATCCCCCGCTTTCACCGAAACGGGGGATATTCATTTGGGTCTGTCTGTCTGTCTGTTCGTCCGTCTGTCTGTCTGTCACGCTTCGTTTCCGTGCAATAACTACAACAAATATTAACCGATTTTCTTCAAACTTGGTCACAGGGTTCAATGCTTTCAGAGCTCGGTCAAGTTCGATGACCACTCTCAGCGGACCCCATTTGGCGGAGTTATGGCTCCTTGAATAACGAAAAACGTAATTATCTGCTGGGTTTTGTTTCTGTGCAATAACTGTAACAAATGTTAACCGATTTTCTTCAAACTTGGTTCGATTTTGATGAAAATTGGTATATATGGATATTGGGGAACTGCGAATTCAACCGCATAGGTTTCGTTGCCATAGCTTCCACACAGAGGCTTCTGATTGGTCGAAATTTAGATATTGTTAGATTTCGATGAAAATTTGTATATATGGATATTAGGGGACTGCGGATAAAACCGCATAGGTTTCGTTGCCATAGCAACCACACAAAGGCTTTTGATTGGTCGAAATTGACATATTTTGTTATTTTTATGAAAATTGGTATATAGGGGTATTAGGGGACTGCAAATTCAATCGCATACTTTCCATTGCCATAGCAAATACACAGATGATTTTTATTGGTTGCAATTTAGAAATTCAATTTCACTCAAATTCAGTACAGTATGTACATTGTAGGTGTACTATGGCAATGCGATCCTTTGCTGATGTATCTGTGCGACTATGGGGGCAGTTTGGGTGACATCTGTAATGGTTCCCCATTACAATTAGTACTTGTTGCTGTAGATATTGTTAGATGTTTCAACCAAATTCCTTACGCACATTCAACTCATGCTACATGTAAGTTTGCCAACCGATGTGATTTGTGCACATTTACGGATAATCAATGCGGTATAGGTTTTTTTTCTTCAAGTTTCAAGCTATACATTATGTCTCGACAGCACGATACTCACATGTTTAAAGCTAACCTCAATAATGTTAACCTACAATATGTCCTGCAAGCGGGGGATATAAATTCCAAGAATTTGATGGTTTATTTAAGTTTAACGTCCTCGCGACAACAATGGTCTACTGAAGACGGGTGAAGTAGAGTAGGATAGAAAAACATAGCGGTCTCAATTGCTGCAACGATGAGGGCAAATCAGTTCAGTCCCCAAGCAGAAGACATAAATAAGTCACTGATTTTGTCTGGTCTATGGAGAGGGGGGTTGGTTTCGCTTCATTAAATAATAAAGAGTGGTATGCAGTAGGCCGATTCTTTCACCAAACACGCCGGGGTTAACAGACACGAAGAAAAGACGTGTGTATCTCACGCTTCATTTGCATTGCATTACGCAACTACTGAATTCAAATGCTCAGCAAATATCTGTTTTCATCACTTACACACTAATAATACTTGCAGTATCGTAAGATATTTTCCTACAGTGAAGGTTGGTAATTTTATCATACAAAATACAACTCCCTTTGAAATGTCAATTATTTCAAAGAAAAGTAATAATGAATTGTTTTTATTCTGCTTTATGGAAAAGACCATAGCTACATACTTTAGCACTCAACAGGAAGCATTATTAAGCAGAGTAAGATACTGAGACTGTCTGTCAGATAAACTAAACAGACATGAGTTGATGTTATGCTTATATACTTAAAGAACGGAGGGGAATCTAACAATGTCTTTTCATTGTTTTCGGTAATTATTAATAACTATTTGTGACAGCGGTAATTAATTGTCCAATGCCTTCTCTAGGAGTCGAACCCTGAACCTCTGGCTTACTTGTCTTACGCTCTACCGAACAAGCTAAAGAAAAAGTGTATATAGCCGAGTCGGTATGAAGCGCCAAGTACATGTATTTTGTCGAGTTGACATATCTATAACGCAAAAATATATCTTGTTTTATAAATTTTATTTATTTTACAACAGTTGCAAAACTAATTATATCAACTGAAATTGATCACTGTGGTTGGGCCGGATATCAGCGCGTTGGGTACAAAAACCGGAGGAAACCGGATAACTGGACAGCTGACCCATGTCTTTTCACGTCTGATCGGGAAATCCAACCCTGAGCGTCATGCTGTAAGGCGAGTGCGCTATCTACTGGGACACCCGAGAACCCTTTGACCTAAGAAATATCTTCAAAATGATAAACGGTTATTTGCGGGTACATGTGGTTAAAAGTCGGACAAAGCTGTGTATCTTTGACATCACTTAGAACATATGCGCAGAAAAAAAAAAAAATATCAAAAGAAATACGTTATTGCCAACAAATTATAACATACATTTAATTGTATTTAGCGTTTAGAAATGTAGATCATTAAAAGGGAAGTAACTCGTGTGTATTTTGTATCTTTTATCTTTAAAGATTCGATGGCATTTGTGTGTATTTACAAATGTATCGAGTTGAATATCTTATAAATATGTGACGTCTTTATCTAATGACTCCTAAAGATCACACAAGTGTTATTCCGTCTTTTCGTATTGCAGAGTTATCTGCTCTTGTGAGCAGGTATTGATTGTTACATCATTTGTTTGTGAGAGTAACGTCATCAATTTTTGAGAAAACGACATAATTTTCTCAAACAAACCAATCACGTAACAATCAATACCTGCTCGAAAGAGAAGATAACTCTACAATACGAAAAGACGGAAAAAGCGTTAAAAACTGTATGATAATAGCTCGTTTAGTATCTAAATCCCAAGTTTATATTTCGCTTTTTTGTGCACCAGTTTGTACAGCTTACAGTTTAATCTGGATGTAACAGAGAGACAATTAGCAATGACGCATGTTTTTTACCAGAAGCTTATTTCAATTAGTCAAATTTACACATATCAACATCAATCTTAAGCTCATGAAATCGGCAATTGACAGATATTCAAACATAATTTAGTCAACTGCAGATTTAGACGTCAGATAGGCGCTTTATTGATTGTTTACTAGAAAATCTCCAAATATATATATAAAAAATAAAAATCAATCCTCAGCTCATGAAATCGGCATTTGACAAATTTATAAACACAATTTCTACCACAATACGCTGTTGTATTCCACTCTCAAATCATTGTATATGAGTTATATACCACACGTGGTAAAAGACCTTCCAGAGTTTTGATTGGTCGAGAAGATGAACCTTGACCGGACGACTTTTTTCACGCGCTTTTTGCCGCGTGCTGTTTTGTTTACGTCGGCTGCTGTCAACATCCGGCAAATGTTGGTGATTTTTGTGAGATTATGAGATGGGAAAAGGGGGTTATTAAGGCAACACCAAAAGAAGATGATGCTTAAATATTTGATCGCTAGTTTCAGGCAAAATTGCTGCTGACCCTCGATATCGTTTCGACGCCATACCGTCGCGTATCCAGGTCGTGAAGCCCAGAGATGTAATATAACTTAGATGTCTCTGTGAAACCCAAACAAGATCTGTAACAGTGTCGGAAATTATTTCGTTCTCCCCATGTCCAGTTATCAATATTTGGAGGGCCTGTCTATGGCGGAACTCTCACTATAAACGTCAACCACAGAACCTCACGAAGAAACGTCCCAGGCCTATGGTTTTGGACATTGCCAGCGATTAGTTCGTCTTCATCACTTGCCGGGAGGCAGACTTCGTACGATATGCTTAAGGGCATATAGTCTGTGTTTAATTTATATTAATTAATGCAATATTGCATACTCTCAATAATTAAAATCGTTCATCTATTTTATTTTTTCACGAAGTTGTTGCCGAAACATTATTTTTTTTAAATTATTTTATTTGTACAAAGAAAGTCATTTTTGAATATTAATGAGCGACTTTTTACATATGGGTCATATCACAACGCCTGCCCTGTCAACAAAATGTGTGTATGCTATTTAAATCAGGAAATACTCCAGCTGTTTCCGACTGAGATTGTGGTAGAAACAGATCACACGACTCGTGGTTGTTGAGGATGGTATTTATTTCACTCTCGTTAGTTAATTTTCAAAAGTTACAGAAAGACACTCGCTAAAGCTCGTGTCTTTTGTAATTTTTGAAAATTAACTTACTCGAGTGAAATAAATACCATATTCAACAACCACTCGTTGTGTAACCTCTGTTTAGTCAACTTCAGATTTAGACGTCAGATAGACACTTTATAATGCAAACAAAATTAAATACGTGTACCAGACACAAGTGCAGCTCGCTTGTTTACATTAATTCGTGGTGTATATTTTGGGAGAGCGTTGATCTGTTGGGAAAACAAATTAATGCACGCACATGATCTATCATCCAATAAATCATGGGAAGTGTCGTTATGTCGCAAACGTGGTATAATATAGGCTATTTATAGTACTGATGTATATGACGATAACACATGTCATATGCTATGGCGTTCTGTGACTTTCCATAAACAGTAGAGTAGAGTTTCAAGGGAGGTAAGCGATACAATCTTAGGCAAAATCTATACTGAGTGCCACATGTTTGAAAAGCTGATTTATGTTTTGATTCACAAAATAAGATGTATATTAATGGACATAAGCTAGGACAAATATATCAAGTAAGAAGTGATATGAAATCTGACAATCTGTGTTATATTTCAAAGAACTTTTAGTGAATGTAAAATTATAATGCATGCATCCAATTTAATGCGATGTAAACAGGTCATTGTAAATGCTTGAATTCTTGTAAAGTAATGCGACCGTCAACCCGTGCGTACAATATCTAACGTGATATTCTGTCTTTGTAGGGTTTTGATTTGTAGGGTTTTACATCCAATTAAAATCCGAGTTCATTTAAGGATTCCTATCCCACTGTATTTTTTTTCTATTTACAGTAATTGTCCCCCAAACTTTCGTTTGGCTATAACAGTAGAACATTAGGCCAGGGCGCTTCCTTTCGACCAGGTAGCTTAACCGGTAAGAGTGATGGTTTTCCAGCTTTAAGTCCAAGGTTCGAATCAAGGACTTGCACCTCGTTGTTCGTTTGTTTGTTTGTTGCTGTTTTTTTCTTATTATTTCATCTTTTTTTTTCTCTCATTAAAGTACCGCAAAGTATTTTTTCTTCTTTTTAGAAATGATTTATTAAAGCTATTGTCTTACCGGGAAAAAGAGGGGGCGGGCTTAACAGCATGTCTGATAGACATACACTGTATAAAACACTAGCCTATTTGATGTTTATATGAGAAGGAAATATCTGCTTTCGGTACGATTCGTAAATTCCAGAAACATATTGCTCCTTTGTTATCTTCAAAGGACATGTATCAGCCTAGTGAATGACCAATCAAATAGCTAGCCAAGTGCCTTCAATATCGCTTTGACACATTCACGGGGTGCAGAAGAGAGCGAAAATGAGTGTAACCCCTGGATTTTCGATGATGGCTGATACCGTATGGCAATTACATGGAAACTAAAAGCTTAACCCGTACCTACGACACAGCCTTTCAACCTAACTATTGAATTATATATTTAATGTTCGGAAGCCAGGATTGAATAAGAATATTTATTAAAAGTTCAGTAGTGCGATTTAATAATCATACCTACAGCTATATTGATAATCTAAGTCAAATGATTATTTTTTTTTTTTTTTTTTCAAAACAGATAGTAGTAATGAAATCATGAATGAAATTCTTTCAATGGTCCAAATGAAAAATGCAGGTTAATATGACAATATGAATATCGCTCCATTGGGGTTTATGAAGAGACGTGCACATATGATGCATGTTTAGCTGCTGGGAGCCATCTTGTTAGAACCAAGAACGGGTCTCGTGTATATTCTTTATCAGATAAATGCTAAAATTTATTTATAGTCCGTATCAGAAATGTTCGTACAACTATATACTAATAACTTTTTCCCCCTTCGGAATTATTTCTGAAACAACAAAGTAAACACATATTATCTAATGAACTTATTATCATATAAACTTGATAATAACACTTTAATATAATCTTGTTATCCAAGTCCAAATATAGAAACATTCACCCCTGAAATTTCATAATGAACTAATCCAACCTTTGAAATGGAAGGGTTCAAATGTGTCTTCAGGGGTGAATGAGTTAAATTATAAGTGCAAACTCTTTCTCGTAATAACACTTGGAGATGATGGTTGTGACACTGAGCTAGTACAAGTGTTCCTATTTTGCATTTGTCTTTGTTTTTCGGAGCTTTTTTGACTCTGTGACAGTTTTTTGAAATCTGTGTCAAGGTATTGTTCCGCTATTTCTTTTTGTTGAACATTGTCCATTTCTTACTTCCCTTTAACCCCCTCAAGGTATGGCCACGCGGAGTAAGGTTTGTAGGATTCTGTCACAATGAAACACTGATAAAGTAATACCTTCAAGTTCAATGCTTTCTACTGAATTTATAGAATACGGCATACGGACAGCTATCGAAAAAATGCCATTTACATCATATGTACAAAAAAAGGTAATGCTCCGGCTGTATGCTCCCCGTGGAGTTGAGAAAGGTATTGGCTGGTTGCAAAGACCATATAACCACGGATAATAATTTGTGAACCGCTTTGAGACGAGTAGGAACTAGGTTGTGATAAAGCGGTATATAAGAACCTCAAATTCTTATTATTATTATTATTAATTATTTTTATAATGCAAAGTTTATTCCATTTGTTTCTACTTTCAATCTACGGAATTAGTATCCTATTATAATGAACAGGAACGAAAAGTAGAACCAAGATAGCAAACGTATGAGAAACAGTTTTGATAAACATGCATGTACCATCTCACATAGTAGACACACGCCGAATAATTTGAATCGAATGCGACACATATTCTAAGTTTGATCATTCTTGTGTAACACCTATATAAAATTATCCAAGCGTACGACACCAAGGTGTATTACATGTCCTGTGGTTATTGTACTTCAGTGTTCAATGTTCGTTTTATTTTCCTAAAGTTTACAACTTATAGGTACAGAATATTACTACAATCCATACATATTCAATGCATGCTTACCAGGGCGGCAGTTTGTATATGTAAACAAATACGTGGCATGTATTTTGAATGAATGATGTACTAGTTATAAAATAAAAGACATGCATTTGAATGAATGTCCATCATCAGTGATATACTAGTTATAGAAAAATTAATAAAAAAAAAATGTATTGAAGGAGAACGCATTGTTGTTAGTTCATACATTTAAATTTGTTGTCAGATTATTGAATGTAGCACTCTTGTCTTCAAGGATGGTTTAATTTACAGTGACTTACAATATATGAATTGTAAATCGAAAATTGTGATTTATGGTATAATTTATTATAAATGAGAGAAATTTTAATTGGTTAAACACGCAAAAATGAACATAGACGACAAACTAACACCAACTTACGAAATGTACATGTTAATTAACATATTCATAAATGTATCGGTGATAGATTTAATGTGTTACCCTTATATATATAATGTGACACTATTCTACGAGAATATTAAAATCTAGTCTCAACAGGCGACAGTGCTACATGTACGTTAGTTTGTTCGCTAATCTTGTGTATATTGCGACGTCACGTTGCTATTTTATTTACAATAGGACGTATACTTGTGACATCATGACGTTGTCCAATTAAAATAGCCTTAAAAGTCCTTTTGAGAGTGAAAGTTTAAAGTCCGTTGATATATCTTTTTTTTTGCTCTACATATATAGAGAATAATACATGCCTTTTTCCATATCACACCCAGTATCAACCCGAGACTGCAATATCAGCCCAAGGGCGAAGGCCCGAGGGCTGATATTGGTCGAGGGTTGATACTGGGTGTAATATGGAAAAAGGCGTGTTTTATTCTGTTTGTTACATACTTACTAATAAAAACTACTATCTTATGATTTGAATTTTTTTTTGAAATATTGAAAAACGAATTTTTTTCCAAAAGGGGTGTGATATGGGTTTTGCGGGCTGATACGGGTTTTGGGGTGTGATACGGCGAGGGCTGATATGGGTTAGGGCAATTGTGTCGTATCGCATATACAAAAAAAACGTATGTATTAGTAAGTATGTAATATATATTTTTATCACATACTGTACTGTATCATCCAGTGAATATGCCCATGTCATAATGTTTGCGTATTAACCCATGTAATATGACCTATCAGCCCTGTGATTGGTTGTAAGTTTCGATTGTTTCAATTGTGACGTCACGCCTAGGGAAAGAACATGCCGTCACAGACATACGCGTCAAAATGGCGGCTTTTTACGTTTCAAGGTTGCGTGAAAATCGTCGTTTTACACAAATAAATGCCACAAATCTTGATTATTGGATAAAAAGGATCTTACACTCGGTTTCATTTCATATGAAATTTATGAAACTCATGTAAGATCCTATATATATTTGACAGTAAAGTAAACACATCGGTAAAGATGAAAGTAACATAGACAACCAGGTGAATGCACCGTCAAAATTTGACAATAAATGCAGTAAACCAAACCCGAATTGCAGAGCATTTAACATCTAGTTCTTTCTTCTAGGAGTCGTCGATAAGACTTAATTAAATAGTGGCTTTATTGCAAAATGACCGCTCAGAAAAGGTCTAATTGCAGTTATTTTTTTCGAAAAATATCATAGTAAGCTCACATTTACATAAAAAAGAGAATAAAATCTCAGAATTTATCATAATTTTATTTTAATAAAATAAAACTAAATGTAAAAATATCAACAAATCTACCATACAAACATATCAATAGAGAAATATACCACATCTAGAACGAACAAGGACTACATACAACACAGCATCAACACACAACGACAACGTATCCCGCTGTATAGTATAAACATATTTACAGTGACGTCATAACTGAATTAACCAATGAAAAAAAAGGCATATTTATCAAGAAAACAATGTCCGTCTTAACCAACAGGTATTATAAATGTCTACTTTCTATCTATTAAAAACAAAATTAATATCACATATAAGACCACTAATTTGCCACTCCCTCCATAAAAGTTCACACTTGCCTCTATTCCGTCTTTGTGTATTGCAGAGGTATCTTCTCTTGGGAGCAGGTATTGAGTGTTACGTCACTTGTTTGTGAGAGTAACGTCATCAATTTTTGAGAAAACGACGTAATTTTTCACATTTCACATTTTCTCAATACCTGCTCACGAGAGAAGATAACTCTGCAATACGCAAAGACGGAATAGTAGTTTATAGACATTTCTAATGATCGTTATTTTCAGTTGTATATATATATAATTACCCTCGTACAGTTGCCGCATTACGAACTACCAACAAATCTGGAGGGCGCCTTTTGACCAATATTATATAACACGCCATTTACGTATCTCTTGGCAAGCGGCCAAACCCGCTATAAGGCCAGTATTGTGCTCAGTAACTTAAGTTATCATTTTTACGGGTTTTTTTTGTTTTCTACAATATAGTCCTGACAACATGGGCGACATAATATTCACATATAATATTGTAACAATCATTGCATACAATAACACCAAATTTACATGAAAATGAATTAACTTTGTATGAGGATAATTAAAAATAAACCCTTTGTTTTTATATAGATATATATCATTTTTTAAAGTATATCTAGGTGTACAGGATCATTTTATATAGATATATATAATTTTTTAAAGTATATCTAGGTGTACAGGATCAATTTATGAAAAGAAAAAAACAATAACTAAAATTGAATAACATAAAAGTTAAATTCTGCAAATCTTAACTTAAAAAAATTGTTCGAACATAGGACTCAGCATTGAGAAGATGACGACCTTTTAGTTGACAATTACGTACACTCTGAGGTAAATATCTGCAAACCTGCATAGTTTCTTTTACAGGAATACAAGTACGAGAGGGGGGTTATATTGTACATTGTTCTTGTTTGTTTTCTGAAATTTTTCGATTTTTTTAAACACGACTTCTATTTTGACAAAAAAGCAACTTTCTGAAAAAATATTACACCAGTTAAAGACTCGTCATTTCATGACATGAATTTTTAAAAGAATTACTTTAATTAAAGCCAAGTTGTTTGCTCTTAGATCACAAATTTGCCATTTATAGGTAATTATTTTCTTTATGTAAAATTCAGGTAAAAACAAGTTAAATCAAAGCTACAAGTCCTAGCCACCAAAGACATAAAGTATCATATGGATAAATTATCGAGGCTTTTAACCAACATGTCGATACTATGAAGGTACCTATGGAAGATATGTTATTTTGATTTATTTGGAAATAAAATGAAATGTAATGGCCTTGTGCGTAGGTAAGATTGTTCACTTTTATAAACATAAAATTGTTCAGGTTGTTGGTGGCATTCCCAGATCACGCAACAATATTTTCATACAACAATAAAATTAAGGGAATCATCTCGGTAACGCTCGGCACTTAAAGCCATGTGGTAAGATAACTGGGGCCGACGGCGCGAAGTGGCGGGGATGGTGGGGCGGAAGTACTGTATCCACTTCCGGTAGGAACTCAAATGTTCGGAGAAGATGCACAGTATACAGAAACATCCGGTTGTAGGCCATTTCTTTACCAACACATTTTCTTTCACCGACTCCAAAGGCAATTGAACTAAAACAAACCAAGATATTATTATAAATAGTGGATCATAAATTCAATTAAATTCGAAGTTTTCCATAAATAATATCTTCACAAATAAATCTTACATTTGTAAAAGCTTCATTGATTTTGATTGTGGTTTGTATCAAAGAAAATTGAATACATAAACATCACTATTCACGGATGAAAGTATAGATTTGTGACGTCATAACTCATAATGGTAAGTATAATGGTGTGACGTCACAACTCATGATGGTAAGTATAATGGTGTGACGTCACAACTCATGGCTATAGGAGTAGATGTGTGACGTCTGAAACACATAATGGCAGGTACACTGTATGTGTGTGTGTGACGTCACAATTCATGGTGGTAATTATAGGTGTGTGGTGTCGCAAATTATTGTTGTAGATATATATGTGTGACATCACAACGGTGTGTGATGTCATACCTTTTTCTGGTAATTATTTAAGTATTGAACTGCTTTCAGTTGGCATTCATAGGCACTATGGATGTCATCTGAAAAAAGGCAGATACAATGAAATACGCTAGCGCTCCATGTTTTATTTGCTTTCATCTAGTTGAAATGCATACTGCCTACGAATGCCTACTAAAAGCAGTACAATAATTATATTTACCATTTTTGGAAGGAGTTTATCACATATTTTTTTGATCAATTACACTTATTACTAGTCAGCATTTATTTCAATATATCAATCGTGTATACTTGTACAATGAATGGAACACCCCTCGCCCGGAGAGGGTAAGTGGTATTAAACGTAACAATTATGACGTCACAATAATGTTGACGTGAACAATCTCTCTTTAATATTCATAGCCTATATGAATGTCATCTGAATCTGGTTGGGTTATAAAGTGGCAATGCCATACGATGGTAAATATAGAAGTGTGACATCATAGACTCGTTAACATATTTGGCAGCTCTAAGCGATACACTTTACCTAACCCTATCCTCCATTCGATCCTCGATCCCTGATACCTAGCCCCTATCATCCAGCCCATCCCTGATGATCTGAACTTACTTTCTATGAGAGGCATGATCCCGGGGGACAGGCGTGCCATCATCTTTAAGAAATCTTTCTGGTCTGAATTCCCAGGGGTCGTCCCATAATTCCTCGTCGTGGTGGGCCCCGTACAGGTTCCCCATAATCTGTACAGAAGTGAAACATTACTGTAGTGTCGAATATAATTCATGATAAAATCTTGTTGGCGCATTTTCATTTTCGCTTAGCCGTACAACAATACAAAAACATTTTTGGAGCATTATCATTTTCGCTAAGCCGTATAACAATACAAAAACATTTTTGGAGCATTTTCATTTTCGCTAAGCCGTATAACAATACAAAAACATTTTTGGAGCATTATCATTTTCGCTAAGCCGTATAACAATTCAAAAACAAACAATAAAATCCTTTTGATTTAGGTGTATCTCGTTGTCGTATTCCGTCTTTGCGTATTGCAGAGTTATCTTCTCTTGTGAGCAGGTATTGATTGTTACGTCATGGGTTTGTGTGAGAAAATTACGCCATTTTCTAGAAAAATTGATGACGTTACTCTCACAAACACATGACGTAACAATCAAAGCCTGCTCACAAGAGCAGATCACTCTGCAATATGAAAAGACGGAATTAGTTGTTATCAATCCGTCCATTTATAATGTTCGTTATTTCAAATGACAAGATAAGATCAGTGTTACTATTTCCACTTTAGTTGTAACGCCACTGTGCTGTCAATTAACAATATTCTTTAGCTCAATTACATCAAATGTTAAAAAACAACATGTGGTAACATAGACATACAAAGATATATAGATCTTGACTTCATATCGGTTAATATCTTTTTATAAGCCAGGATAATACAACTACACATTCACCTCCATAAAGGTCCATAGCTGATACAAGTGTGCTATTACCTCCATGTAACTGACATAGAAATATATAGGAAATTTTTAAGATTCTATTTTTACAAAAGTTTCCCTCAAACATTAATATTACATTCTAATATAACAGGAGAAAGAGATATAACGACCAGACCGGGGTTCGAACCCGGGACCCTCCCAACTCTAGACAGACGCTCTGCCAATTGAGCTACCTGATCTTGGACGATTGACCAAATCCAGTTCCGCTACAATTCTCTATCATTTTGCAAAGTCTTCGCTACCAAATACAACACTATTTACAACTCAGGTTCGGATATACCCTTGCTAAACATTCACCGAGCGCTTGGAAAAAGGATTGGCAATCTCGCCACTTTTTTTCTACCAGAAGAAAGAGAAATGCAACGGCCAGACCAGAGTTTTACAATGGGACCCTCCAAACTCTAGACTCACGTTCTAACCAATTGAGCTACCTGGTCACTGGTGATCGACCCAGTCCATTTACGAACAAAGACAGGAAATGGAGAAGGAGGTTGGGTGGCTACAAATGAACAACTATAAACATTTCACTTATTTTATCCTATTGCCATAAAACAGAAGCGGCGCGGATAATGACAGAAACTGTTCAGCGTAATTCGTGCCTTCTATTAGATGGATTGACATCATTATACCATCGGTTAAGGAAATGGAACAAAAAACCCTACATTTGATTGATTATGATTTACAAAGCGCTTGATTCATTGTAAGTGAAAATAAGAATTCAGGACATGTACACCTTCGCTACTTGTACATCATCTATTACTTGACTAACAAAGCCCTGCTTCAACTTACGACGGTTCCTTTTGGTATCGTGAAACCTTCAATCTCCACCTCATGGTCTATGTTAGCATGTGCAGCCGTCATCGGAAGATGTGACTGGTATCTTAGCAACTCGTAAATGCATGCTTGCACATATGGCATGCTCTTCCCGTCTTCGATTGTGGGTAATCTGTCGCGTCCAATCACAAGATCGATCTCTTCCCTCATTTTCTGTTGAACGTCCGGTAGGTGGAGCCACATAAAAATCATACCGGACATCACACTTTTTGTGGTCAGCACGGCTGAAAAAGAGAAAATAATTGTTTTTGTTTTTAAACACGAGTCAACTACCCTCTTTTTCTAATCCTTCTTTCTCAATTTTTATGATGCAGTGTTAATTTTTTTTAATGTTCACACAATACCTACGTAGCAAAATAAGGTTAAGCTTGAATTAACATAGAGTTAAAACGAAAACAAACAAAACACAAAAAAAATTATACGTCTAATTATTTATGATATTAAACACTGGTTTATCAGTATTATGACCCCCATCCCCATTTTTAACAATAAAATGTTCTTTGGCCAGGTATACTGTATTTGTAAGAACCTCGGTGTGTTGTAAATCGAGACCAGATACAAAAACCTGCAATCAATATCTAAATAAATAAAGAGAAAAAAGACTTACACCATTCTTCAAAATGTTTGTTACTACTGCTTTCAATTAAATTCCTCGGAATGTAAACATTCCGGTTAGACTGAATTCCCCGAATCCTACTCCGTCAATTACTGTATAGTTTCGGGCTGCCGGTTATACATACATGTGTTTATCAGGTCCAAGAGCATGCCGTTGATATGTTCATCCGTCAGCCAATCACTTTCCGCCTCTTTCCAGGACAGCAGTTGGTGTGAAAAACACTGCACATTATCCTTATTAACTGTTTCCTGTGAATTAGATATAGTACAATACAATGGCAACGTCACATAATTACTAACAGTTGGCTGTACGGATTGTAACGTCCTATCAGCAACACAGTTTGTTTAGGGACATGTCTCCATGTGTGTAGTGTATGCAAGTGTATGTGTGTTATTGGTGTATTTTACTCCTTGCGATACTGCAGATCTGATGCCGACTTTTCAGTGCTACATGTACCTCACTGAAATACATGTACTATGCTGAAGGCACCAGGCGCAGCTGAAACAGTTGTTTTCATTACCTTTAATTTTTAATGTAAAGCAGGGACTAACAACCACCAATCTTAAGGACTCTAGTAGGTTCCGGCATGGCGATATAGTCTATTGCCTTCCTCGTCTGGGCGAACGTTCAACATCAGCGCCAAAAGTAAGGCATTGCCAAGGAAACAAAAGGTTGTTACAAGTTATAAGAAATACAAAGACCCCAATTACTTCGGTAAAGAAATGTCACTCCGTTACAAGCAAGACTGGGAAATATATCATATGTTCTCTTAAAACTTGTTGTTGTTTACAAAACCTTTTAATCGGCTTCTTTGTGCCGCATCCTCTCAGATTTGAAAAAGCTGAGCTATTTGTGTGTCAGTCATACCAAATTATTACTTGTTCATGTTTATGAACCCTTTGCAGGTCGGGGAATTGAGAAAAGAATACATCTGCTATTGCATGAGGAAATGTGGCAATACCTTTCTGTATTATAAGATTTGCTTTGGGTCCTCTATATAAAGACACACACAGGACCAAAGAAAGACTGCTTCACCCATCGCAACATTTTTTATCTTGATATTTTCTCTCTTTACTTCCTATTTGTTTCCAACTGCCTTCCTTCGCAAAACCTCACTCTTTGCCATAGTGTGGAAGGTTGGTTCAAGTTAAGAAGGCAATGAGTTTTTTTTTACCGAGGTTGGGAAATACCTAAGTCCTTAAAATGTTACTTATTATACCTGCCTTACTTTAATCAAGCTTTCATGAGTATAATGTGACAAGGAAAACGTTATTGCTGGGCGACGTCGGCATTGTATTTCAGTGAGGTAGCACTTTAAAGTCGGCATCAGCTAAGCGTTATTGCAAAAATAAATACCGCCTAAAGCGCACATATTTGCAAACATTATACCCAGATGAAGGCAGGAACTTAAATGACCATTCGAACCAAATTAATCAAACAAATGACGTAACAATCTGTACCTGCTCACAAGAGCAGATAACTCTGCAATACGCAAAGACGGAATAGAACGGGATACAGGTTAATATTATCTGTCAATGAACTATCAATGGTTATTCATATAATCTACCATATAGATTGTTCAAAGTTTTGCCACGTTTTTCAAACGCATTTTGTTTTTGTTTTGTTTGTTATAATATTACATAGGTATAGCTAACCTTCATTTCTGTAACGAGACTTTGAAAAAGTGATTCTCGTTGTTTAATGACGTTGCTGTACAGGTTGCCATAGAAACCGCAGCAGTGACGTAACCAAGGAAACTTCCCGAGGATTCCGTGAACCTGAGGCTGTATCATGACGTCACCATCGTGATCCATGGCAATAATGCTCTCGAGGATTGGATCTCCATCCTTCAGATGTTTGCCAGAAAACTGCAGGAAAATAAGAATATTTGTTATTAGTTATTGACGAATTCCAATATAAATTTTCCATTTTCCCGATTAACGTCTTTTTCTGATTTATTGTGATGTAATTCAATATCTGAACCAATCAAATCACGTGTTACAAATCAGCCATGATCTACTAAAACTATTAAATCTTCAAATGTATATGTATTTATTAAAATAATTATGAAAATGGTATTAATTACACAGATGGTATTTGATACAAATAGCGCTCTGCTGAACTGTTCCTAAATTAACATCTGTAAATAAACAATTTCCTATTCGTAAACAAAAAACAGAAAATGAGTGAGTCACGTGTTTACAATTGTAGATAAGCAAGTTTAAAACAATATCAATGAAACTTGACCAGCCACATTCACGTAAACAATGCGAGTACAATATGCAAACATGTCCCAGTTTACGCTGCGGTGTATAGGGTCGCTCCTTACCGGGAAAGTACCATAATGTAACCCGGATATAGCACTTGACGTGTAAATCAGGGTTTCCCTGTATATATAATCTTTCAATACGTGAGAGGACATATGTGTATAGCTCTATCGTGTTACCGAATTTAATTACACAAATTAAAAATAAACGTGTCAAAATATATTAGAATACTGTTGTCAGTTCTGTTTCGTGAGCTTCATATTTTCACGTCTATTTGCGAATAAAGTGTATCGCGTCGGAAAATATGTGTATATCAATCATTTAAATTCATCTAAACAAAATGTATAATCAAGTTTGTCCTTAATTGCTTTTAAGCGAACTTGAATCTTCGCGATAAAGTCAGAGCGTGTAAACCGTAAGAATCAATTCCCGCTAAAACTAAGTGATTTCAAGAATATGTTTGATAACGCAGTTATAAAAGTGAAAAGTTTTATGTAAAATTCATCTACTTAATAAATAGATACACAAGATACGGATCACTTGCCTATTTATAGCTCCGTTCGGGATTCACGTACTTAGGATTTCTTTCTAGTTGATAACATGATAATATTACTGTACCATATATGGATAAAGGTTGAGAACTCCGAATACGTTACTTCGGAATATAAGTTCTACACCTTTGTGATATACATAAAAGGAAAATCAGAACTGAAATTAATATAACGAACTAAGTGCAATAATAGAGACGACACCTAACTGTAAAGAAATCCACTTTCAAGAGAAACAATGGACCCCTAAGCAAAACAATGGAACCCGGAGACACAACAAATCACCAAGAGACACAAAGATTCCACAAGAGACACAATGAACCGCCAAGTGACCGCCACGTGACACAATGAACCGCCACGTGACACAATGAACCGCCTCGTGACACAATGAACCGCCACGTGACACAATGAACAACCAAGTGACACAATGAACCGCTACGTGACACAATGAACCGCCACGTGACACAACGAACTCCCAAGTGACACAATAAACTCCCAAGTGACACAATGAACTGCCACGTGACACAATGAACCCCCAAAAGACATAACCTGACTTGATGAGAAATAAAAAATATACAAAGAATGAATGCCTGTGTCATTTAGTATCCATATATCAATATTTATATCTGTAAGACAATCTCACTGCAGTATGGTTTACGTGATGTATGATAATTTTACTATGAGATATTATACGACTATTCGAAAACCAATACCTCGTGTTGCACAAAGTCATAGGTAAAGCTCATATTAAAAATAACGAAATGCACTCGATGTTGGATCACCTGCTAAGACTGACAACAATTTGTTGTCATGGTTAATATTACACGTAAATGGGTAATTGAAGTCTACTTGTGTCCGTCCCACTTTCACGGCACATGAATGTGTCTTAGATAGCACCGAGGTCAAGACACATACCTTTCTCTACGAGATAACAATCTCGCTATCGCTAGCCTAGCAGAAGAGCTTATTAGCAATACTGACACTGAGAAGTGTAAACTGTACCTGTTGACTTAATCAGATGATATCAATCCTGACAGAAATGGTTCTATTTTCCGCGACATGTGCGTCTAATTAGGCACCGGAAGTCGGCTCGTCTAACTACATACATGTTTTAACATGCACAACCTGCCGGTGTTTTCTGTTTTGTAACTTTCTTTTTGTAGAAAAGTGTTGAGATAGAACTGGATTTACTATCGAGTAGATAGTTTGCGAAGAGTTTAAAAGGAAACGATGTAAAATATTGCTTGTGTATTCTGACGTGGAAAAATAAATACTTCTTGCAAAAAAACACCATTCCTGATCTTGAATAATCAATTATTGCCCTTGTTTTACCAAACAGTATGCTGCTAAAGATGATGCCGATACGTTTTGTACAATCAATGAGTAAGATTCTATGATACTCCTAACGGTCAACAGAACGGACATAGATCTAGTATCTGTTTGACGACGATGTACGATGGAAAGCGTCTGAATGGAATGACCGGGAAGGTACTGGGAAGATTTCGGTACACTGTCCCATATCCATCACATGCCTTTAGCATCACGTCCGATTAAAATATGATCGTGACCTTGATTCAACATACCCACACCGTGTGTCGTTACAACTGACAAAAGTCCCTTTAGACGTATTTACCTCTGTAGCTTGTAGAAAGGCGCCTAATGAACTGCGTCTTATATAAATCATAACGTGAAAATTTGAAACAAAACGGTTATTTTTCTTCAAGTGATTTGAAATTGAAGTCTGAAAATCTATAGTGATTTGAAGGTAAAGTCTATGGTCTATGTGAAACAAACTTCGAAACAAAACGGTCGTCTTTCTTAAAGTGATTTGAAGACATATATATATAAACAATGTAACAAAATGGTAGTCGTTCTAAAAGTGATTTGACGGTGAAGTCTATAAAATTAATTTTTAAACAAAACGGCCATCGTTTTTTTAAAGTGATATAATACGAAGTCTTTAAAAAACAATCGCTTCCAATGTCTTTTCTTTTTAATTCGTTTTTTTTTCAATAAAAAGGTGTTTTCACTGTTCTTCCCCCCTCTCTACATCTTAATAAAGTCACTGAGATAAAGTTTTTTCGAAAATGGTCATGGCAATATACTATTTAGGTACATATGATAATAGCCACCACGAATCAGGATTTATGCAAATTATTTTTTATTTTTTTCAGAATTTTAACCAATCGGAATGACGAAAGGGCGTTACGTACCAATTAACGTTAATCAACATCTCTGCCGATTAATTGATCGCCTAGAAGTAAATCATAGGAAACAATAATGTGGAAGGAAGTCGCCTTAATCACAGAAAATAAAACCAACGTGAAAAAACACTCCCTTACGTTCTCCACCATAACTGTCCCATTCATAACAAATCTGTTTACTGTTCCGTATACACAAACCACACATTCCCGGTCTCTTATACAAACACCACGCAACCATACTTACAAATCCTCCGACGAGCTTGCAGAATGACGGCAACAGAAGGTCGACAGGATCAACAGCTTGGCCATTCAGGGCGTGGAACTGATTCAGAACACACCGGAACTCCTCGTCAGCTATGTCTTGGAAGTGCTTGGACGAGAAACCATGTTTGCTTATACAAGATATCATAAGTTTCTTCATTTTTCTAAATGACTCGTTGTAACTGTTAAGAAGCACATCTTTGTATCCGTACATAACATGTTCGCCTATGAAATTCGGCGGTCTGTCACTCATGAGAGGGGCAAATTCTTCACTTTCAAACGCTTTCCGAATTAACTCGGGAGAATTCAAGACAACAATGTTTTGTCCTAACATTTTTAAACTTATGATATTTCCATATTGTTTTTTCCAGTCCTCGATATTCGCGTGAAGTTTTCCGGGAATAACTTGAAAATATACTCCAAAATAAGGTAACCCACTTGGACCTGGTGGATATTTCTTCTTCTTTCGTTTAGTCGTTTTCACCGGAACTCTTGAATGGCCATCGTCAACCATTGCAGGATCACTTCCGGTTACGCTGTAGATTAGGGCAAGAAAAACGCACGTCGCGGCAAGTGTAGCTTTAACGAACATCTTGTGATGAACGAGAGAGTTCCAAATCTGAAAATACAGAAGTAAAGATATTATAGTAGCATATTTGTCACACAATTACACGATAAAACGTTTTGTAGAATGGCATTAAAGCATTTAACTATAACTTTAACTATAAGCGCACTCCTCCAACCCTGGAATTTATACTCAAATTTGGGGTCTTCCAGTAATATACAGATACAAAGCAAACAATGCAATACGAAAAGCATGTGTATGAGTGTGTGTGTTTTAAGTGTGTGGGGCGGGGGGCATTGATTGAAACAGAGGCCGGAGATGGAATCAAGTGTTCCGGAAAGGTGGACATTATAATAATGTTTTAAATGAAAGGCAGATAGTATAATGCTGCAGTCTGGTGATCAGGTCAGCGTTTGTTCAGAGTAGATTAAAGTATCTTCGGTAGAAATTAGAATTATCCTCCTAGTTGTATGATTGCATAACCAGTAGGAGTTACATATCATGCTGAAAATATACAATTTTTTAATAAGTATATAAAACTAAAAAAAGTCCCGTTATTTTGTTTCCTGTCAAATGAATCAATTCAGTGAGTAAAGTTGTTGTCGTTCTTCTTCTTCTTCTTCTAACTTCGAATTAGTTATTAGTCTTGTAATCTGGCTTCCGAGATGAAATTGTGCGATAAAGGTTTTCTGTGATCGAGTTTCAACGACAGCTTGCGTCTTATCTTTAGCATACCAAATGTTAAATATTTGTGTGTGAGAATTTCGCTACGTTATTAACAGAGATAAGCATTGAAGACGAGATATCCCGAAACCTCCTAATCGACTACGTGGGAACCCTTCTGTAATAAAACCTACACGTGTAAAACGTGTATGGGCGTTATCGTGTTATCTTTAAAACGACCTCTGCATGTCGGGAAGTTGCTGGAGTTGGTAGATTATTTATATCAAACCATTTCTGTTGTCAATTCTTAAGGATTCCCCGTCGTAATTTACGTATCTATATTGCCGGAAGACTCTGAGCACATTGTTTGAACATTTTCATCCTAAGCAGTTACTATCTTACAGAGTGGGGAATATTTTTATTTTTCATTTTGCTACCTTGTAGAGTACATGTACATTGCCAGTATAAGTGTTATACGATGCTCTACACACAGTACACTTCTATATCTAAAATACGGGGTAATGATAAAAATAGCATCCAAAACAAGATATCAAACTGTTTTAATCCTGTGTATGTAAAATACTCGGAGGGTGTATACTCGGCGAGAGATGTGAGTGAATAATCATAAAATGTCGGATAACTTCTTTTTTTAAATTTGATATTAAAATCAGCATTTCGATATTTTTTTTGATTTTTTGATTTTATTATAAATGTAACTAGATCATTTACAAAATTGATAAAAAAAATATACACCGTTAAACTTCGCAAACAGACAACCGAAAAGTAGATTAAGTAAGCTAAAAAGAACACGAGACAAGTTGGTTTCAATAATTTGATAATGATTCTAAATTACTTAAATTCAGCAAGAACCATAGATTACTCTGACAAACGATCTATTAGATTTTAGAATGTATATTTAGCATACATGTAGGTTTATACCTAAAACAGTGTTTACTTTACTTTGCAACATTGCATGGGCGTCATATTTTTTAAGAAAATTTCGTTACCTAGTAACTTTGAACATGATTTTGAGCATGGTACAATAGCCTTCATCCTTGGGATACAAACTAATGACAACAAGTGACTAATTGCATAACATATTATGAATCACTGTCGTGCACGTGCGTTGAAAGGTCTTTTCAAGATGGCGGATCGGCAGGATACGAGAGGGTAAGCCCCGATTTCAAACAGCAATATCCATTATTTATATAATCATTATTTGCATACCACCTATCGTGTTTAATTCGTAAAGAATTTTTGTATCGTTTTTCAAATGCATTCGGAGGATTGTAGATTATAGATTGTAAACACATATTTATGCTTGATCGAAGCGGGATATCAGCTTTAATTTGCCCCTACCTAAAGCAACTAACTGTATTCAGGCAGAGTTTAAAATTGAAGTTTCTAAGGAAATTATTATTTTTTCTGTGACTTTATTTCTAGCATGATTGAGGCAAACACCATAATCTTTGCTAAGGACCAAGTCTTTGCATGGCCAAATTTCCCTACATTGTGTTTTTTCTCAGTCATGCATAGGACACAATTATTTCAGTAGAGGCATATATAGGCTGAAATTTACATTTAACACTCTGACTAAAAATACGTTTAATTGTTTTAGGAAGGGGCAAGCATAAAACTGATATCCTGCTTGGTTAGAGCATATCTGCGTATTGACATATTTACAGGAAGATTTCATTTTATTCAGATTCCATAATTGTCCAAATTTGTTCATAAATATAATTATAATTTAAGAACCAAACACGATAGGTGGTACTGTATAACAATAGTGATTATATACATTATGGATAGTGCTGTTTGAAATCCGGACATACCTTCTCGTTTCCCGCAGAGCCGCCATCTTGAAAAGGCTTTCATACAAATATATTTACATTTGCCCCGCGCCGTCCCATTACAATAGTGTTAGAGGGCAAGTGTAATTATATAGGCTATAATTACAACTGCTCAACTATTATAACAACTGCCTGTTTCAGGTGTAGGAATATGTAAACAAACAAAATGGCCGCCTGAAATGTATTTTGAGGCAGTGCAAATGGTTTTTGTAGGAATATGTCTTAAAAAAGAGAAATATGTAAATATAAAAAATACCTGGTTGTCTGGATGTAATTATTGTTGATATAATTACAAGTGGCCTAGTGGGTTTATGGGATTTGCCAGAGGCCACTTGTAATTGTATCAACAATATTTACATCCAGACAACCAGTTATTGTTTAAGTAACCTTGGTACAGTAATCTAGTGCAAATGTATGCTGAGGACAGTACATCACCTTTATACTATGTTTGGGCACGGTCTAATCTAATTACGTGGTTAAGGGAAATGGACACTTGAGTACATATGATATATATATAAATGAGAGTCGTTTAGTAACCCAGTTAATCGAAACAAATACTCCGACCGCTTAATCGGTAAGTTTTCTAACCAAACAATAAACTAATGTTCTATTCAAAAAGCATTTTACAATTAAAAGAAATTAATAAGCACGATAGTTTAATCGCATATTTCAAGCTCCGAACATCTAAACGTATGTAAACATATATGTAACTTCATTCAATTTATGTTTTACACTCAACTCTTACAGGTGAATTCTGCTTCGCAAGTTATATTTCCCAACTTTTTATTCTGGCTTACTTTTAAAATCTGTTCAGTCATTTTTATGGTATGGTATGCATCTCTTTGTCAATCTTTACTATAACAACACTAATCGCTCAGTCTGAACATTATCAAAATTTCCGATTTCGGTCTCCTCGATAGTTTGTGTGTAGGTATTCCGTCTTTGCGTATTGCAGAGTTATCTTCACTTGGGAGCAGGTATTGATTGTAACGTCATTGGTTTGTGTGAGAAAATTGCGTCGTTTTCTCAACAATTGATGACGTTTCTCTCACAAACAAATGACGTCACAACCAATACCTGCTCACAAGAACAGATAACTCTGCAATACGCAAAGACTGAATAAGCCAGGTATGGAAAGATTCCGATAACCGGTTCGTGGTCTCTCGACCGAGTGACCGCTTAATTATAACCGACTAGCCGTTGACAAACCCTAATATGAGTATCACTAACGTAGCGCCTGAAGACATTCATGATCTACATCGGATGTGTCTGTCTACTTGTTTATATACCCCTGATAACATTTTATCCGTAACATTAGAACGTATACAGTTACTACACAAATGTATTAAGTCACGTGGACAATGGTCATTTAGGCCACTGACTACTGTTAGGGCAGGCTAGCAATCTTTTCTCTCGGTCAGGACTATCATGACGTCACAATTGACATTTTTTCAGCTCTTATATTTCCACGCTATTCCGTCTTTTCGTATTGCAGAGTTATATTCTCTTGTGAGCAGGTATTGATTGTTACGTAATTGGTTTGTGAGAGTAACGTCATCAATTTTTTGAGGAAAACGAAGTAATTTTCTCACACACACCAATCACGTAACAATCGATACCTGCTCATAAGAGAAGATAAATCTGCACTACGCAAAGACGGAATACCGGAGTGCGAAAAAGGGCGAAAATTAAGACGGAATACCATATGTCCTGTGATTGGTCGGTTATGTGTGGAAATAACAACAGAAAAAATGCTGTGATTTGCTTCATCAGATGAAGATTAGATTTATAATACATCAGAAAAAATAAATATTTTTTTTCGTTATAAAAATGTTTATTATCACATATTTCAAATACTGTAAAAGACGTCATCAAACCTTGCGTTGTGAGATAAAACAGCGAGTTTCGTATTTTATTTCTTTACGGTCGTACGCACGTGCGCTTTCAGAACATAGCGTTTCACACTGTATATACCTTCACAACAGAAAATAATCCAGAAACAGTTGTCTCTGCTACACTTTACATACTGACACTAACAATAAATAACAGAGCCTGGTTACTTAGTGAGGGTGTATGTGTGCCTCGTTACCAGGTTTGTCCGGGAAGAACTTTATAATTGCTGTAACACGGAGCCGAAACGGCCACCAGGTGGCCAATATATTCACGAACACGTTGTAAAAACAGTAGAGATGTTTATAGAGAAAAGGCTACAGTTTCGTTGCTAATAAACACACGTTGCTTCAATGACCAGATACTATTGGTGCCAATATAAATGTTAACAAGAGCAGACTCTACATCTGAAGAGTTAGCGAAACACCTGTTTTTAACTCAATTTGTAGCCTTGCAGATCTGATGATATTTGAGCCAGCTTACAGAAAATATGTTACCCGTACAGTTTGCCAAGATGCTTAACACGAAAGGTTAAAGCGTACTAGTGCGACGATTCCAAGACGGCCGCACACTTGAGTCCCACTAAAATTAGAACCAACGAACAACGAAACGCAAACTATAGGTTCCATGGGCGGTGAATATTTTATGCTGCTAATGTATAGTTCCGAAAATATCACTTATCTATCAACCATCAATAAATTATGATAAAGTCTAATTCTGTAGATGGATATGACCGTCAGACAGTGTCAATTAAATGGTGATGAAACGTCAACAGCATTGCTATGTTTAACATGTGACATAACAGTTTGGTAACTTCAAATCTATAAACCTGTTATCGTGATCTGGTTTTCAAAAGTGTACAGTTTTATATCAAAATTACAATCGATACCGTACATGATTTAATCCATTTTTTACTTTGCAGTTCGAAATATGCATATAGAGAATAAGATAAAAATACAAAATATTACCTTAAAATGTCCAAGTTATAATGTCCAAGTTATATTAAATTCCTGTAGGAAACAGCTTCACGAGGTACGTTTTTGCTGTAAAGGTCAGCACGTTGTGTCCCACGTCGGTATCGGCCCTAACTGCTAATACAGATACCTCTGATTATATATATGTATATATATATACACGTGCAGGGAGTAAGTGGAACTGAAAACGTCACCCCTCGGCCGGATACGTACAAGTGTTCGGTCGTTCCCCACAAAACACCTTACAATATGACATGCGTGGATATGTTCGGAAGGTCAAAGGTCAACTACTAGGAAATATAAATGGGAAGATAATCCCGGAACTCACTGTGTGGGTCTATGTTTTTATAGTAAATGTCGGTCGTTATTGTACGCTGTAGGTTATCTGACTGGCTGGGTAATGAATGGGCCTAGTGGCTACTTCGGAGTATAGCAACCAGCCATTACTGTTTATATACATTGAATGTAAACCCTACCCTTTAGTTAAGGGTCTTGACTCGAAATTCCTCACTAGACTATTTATGTTTTTTCAAAGACAAATATGTAATTGAATATAGGCGATTTTGTTTATTTAATTTCACAAATAAAATAATTTGTATTAGTGACAAACAAAGCATGATTTTTAAAAAGTTTACTCATTACACATATTTAATTATAATTTTCCTAAAAGTTGAATTATTATTTTTAATATATAAATTAATTAGTGTTTGTTTTTTAACTCAAAGATGATGTTACTTTATCAGTGACGTAGGTAATTCATCTGAGGTAAAATTAAGACATAAATCATTAAACAATATTTAAATATATATGTTCTATCAGAAGACATGTCAATCAATGAAGGTCTTCACAATTCCAGCTCAGAAATAAAAAATCAAAGTTCGAAATATTTAGTATACCATGATCGACTACGGAGACTAATTCCGTCCTAAATAATGACACGCCACATCATCAACATTTTTAGAATTATTCCTGGCGGCAATTACAAACAAAAACTGAAAGATTGAAACATAAATACAGATGTTTAATTATAAAATGGGAGAGCAGGGTTGATCAGCAATGCACCAATTGGAAACCGGAAAAAATGGGAATGAAAACAAAAATATCCTGTAGTAGATACAACGCACGAAGCAAATTCGGTGATTTATAACTCAAAAGGTTTGTGTTTGTCACATAATGTACTGTGTTATCCAGTGAATATACCCATGTCATATTTTTGCGTATTAGCGCATATAATATGAATGTAATATGACCTATCAGCCCTATGATTGGTTGAAAGTTTCAATTGTTTCAACAATGTGACGTCACGCCTAGGACAAGTACATGACGTCATAGACTTAGGCACTGGGGTCAAAATGGCGACTTTTTACATTTCAAGGTTGCATGAAAATTGTCGTTTTACACGAGTAAATGCCACATATCTTGTTTATGTGATAAAAATGATCTTACACTCGTTTTCATTTCAAATAAAATTTATGAAACTCGCCAAAGGCTCGCTAAATTGAAAAATTCTTAGACTCGTGTCATAAATCTCATATGAAATGGAAACTCATGTAAGATCCTATATTTACCAAACTCTGTACTCTTTCTGAGTAATTGTAATATCACGCGAACTATATACTGCATTGTTATCAGACTCCCAACGTTGTTGTACATCAACTAGTTTAGACAGTGTACCCTTAAAATAAATAAATGTAACACGCTATTGTTTTCTACAGGACTCATATTTGACTGGTCACGTGATTATATAATTAACTAGTGACGTGATAAAATGGTGTTTGTCACCTTGCGAATGTTGACTGGTCACCTGATAAACTAGTATGTGTTTATTACCCTTATACTTTAGACTGGTCACGTGCGATGTGATCCGACGCCCCTGATTGTAGTGTACGAATATCTACCGCTGAACCCTCTTGTGTTTTGCCTCAGCGGGACAGTAATCAACAATGTTTGCCCCTGTCGCTCTCACACATTGAGTTCGTAGTAGCGTTCCTAAATTTCGCCACCGTTAGTCACGTCACCTGCGCAAAGTGTTAAGTGGTATGTTCCGCCCCAGTTACCAAATGTTTTAACGTTAATGAAATCTTTTCATCAAATGTCGATTATCAATTCACCAGTAATGGATTTCAAAAACCGTTTAACGCCTCTTGTTTAATGCCTTTATCGGCTTACACTGATGTCATAATGGAAGATGGTCAGGACGTCTTGGTCAGTCAGTAGGCGTGGTATGACTGTATGGCGGTCAACCTGTTAATGGTCAGTATCAATGCTTTCAGAAATTATTTTGCTTTGTGGGGCCGTCACTTGACCGAGTCTATATCAACAAGTATGTCTTTCTTTGCGAGAATCAATTAAATCCAGATATATGTATGTACCCTGTTATTTATTTTCGGGTCCGTGTGCTTGTGTTCTATTCCAAAGAATATACTGATTAGTTCTCCGCAAAGAGATATTTATGGAGCGTGCTCGGAAATAACAATACCTCTAATATGTTTACGTTTATAACGGGATCGAACCTAGGCCAAGTGCTTGCACGTCCAATTCATGTCACCATCCTGGTTTAACTTCGTTTAAATATTAACAGCTAAGGTCATTTAAGGACGTGCCTTCATGAGGGTAGTGTATGCGTGCTTGCGTGTGTGTATGCAGGAGCCAGGGTATGTTGGTGTACTTGCCTCCTAGTGATAGCGCGGATCTGATGTCGACTTTATAGTGCTATCTCACTGAAATGCCATGCCGAAGGCACACAGCACAGCATTCCACCCGGTCACATTATACTGACAACGGGTGAACCAGTTGATGCCATTCCCCAAAATGCTGAACGTTAAGCAGGGAATAACAACTACCATTTTTAAGGACTTTGGTATGTCCCGGCCTGGGAACATAACCCATCGCCTTTCTCACACGGGCGCACGCTCAACATCAAGGCAAAAAGTGAGGCATTGACAAGCAAGGCGCTAGGACATAAAAGGTAGTTAGAAGTAGAATGAAAGATTAAGATCCCAAATATTGGAATAGGTGCAGCAGATTTACTTTGGTCGCTTTTGTGTTCAAAGCAAATCCCCAATTTTGCAGGGGGTATCAACATTAACATTAGTCGCCTCCTACGATACTTCTTTCCTCTTTCCTAACCCGACAACCCCCCCACACACACACACCTGCAGAGGTTGTGTATAATGGCACATTGGCGACAATAATAAGGTGTATAATGCACCCCAATGTGAAATTAGATTCGTAGCCTTGTCTACATGCATCTTATCTTTACATGTATTATCATGTATTTCTGTTATTTGGTCTTTTTACTTGTAAGTGCCTCAATTAGTATCACCCAATGTTTGACTACATTCTAGAATGTTCGCCCATGTGAGGAAGACAATACGTTCAGAATGCAGGCCGCGACATATTAAAATCCTTTAAAACGGCGGTTGTTATAGCTAGATAAACGTTCAGTGTTTAATGGGAAGTCTAATGACGGTTTCCTGCTGTCAGTATTATGATACCGCGTGGAATACTGTTCTGGGTGCCGTTAACATAATAGTTTACAGCAGTAGCACTCTAAAATCGGCATCAGGTCTGCGGAATAGCAATAACTTAAATGCTTCAATAACAAACGTACAGGTACCACTTCCAGCACACACACATACATTACACAAATAGCACACCCCATAAACGGCCTTAGGCGTTAATAAAACGCTAATTTATGTATATAGGTCTAAATTGCTAGGTACATTAGTATTTGTACTCTTTTTTTTAATTCCACAGACATTCCTTCTTAAATTAATCCAAATTACACATGAAAAACAATATCATTCAAAGTACATGAATTCGGTTTTATCTTCTCTAAATTTTAGGACAATATGGCAACCCCAAATCAATAAAGCAGAATTTTTGGCATGTAAATGAATTTATAAATATAAAAATACTTTCAATATTTGAATATATAAAGAAGGAATGGTTGATGTAATTCAATATATCAATTTAATCAAAATAAATATTATCGTTATTGTAGTGAATGAAATATACGTATGAAAGAATGAATGATTTTTGGATTTGAGTATGAAAGAATGAATGAAAAAGAAAGAGAGAATGAAGAGAAAGAGGCCTTTTGCATGAGGCTATATTATGTAAGAGGGATGATACCGGGGCACCCCAACCCTGGCATCCTTCCCAAAGATGCTGGGGGAATAAAACAATTTGAACCTTAAAAAAATAAAATAAAAAAAAATAAAAAATATTATAATAATAAAACGCTAGTCTCAATAAACTAAATCAATTGTAAGATTAAAAAGTGATAAATTTTGATCGTAACGCTGATTGGTTCATCATATATACTGTTTCGTCCAATCATAATCGCGGCGTTCACATCAGTAAAGAAGATGGTACACAGATCCAGAGATACGAGCCCGTGTGACCATGGACACTGCTTCCTGTTGTCATTGCATAAACGGAAATTGTTAAGTTGTGCATTGTACGGGATGCACATGGGGGATGAATACAAGCCACTCGACGCTGTAACCCAAACTTCCGTATGTGGCTGTTCAGATGTAACTTTTTTTCTGGTATGAATGTATTATATTGAAGATTTGGTGCACTTGAACCCCTTTTGACGGTGGAAACCCCTATTTCCGTTTGTGTCTGATTTGCTGGAAATTGTTCAGTTAAAAAGGGTGGAGTACGGCGTTCCAATGCTCTATAAAATATGTGGGAACAAATCAATACACACTGTATTTCGCCACCAAATAACGAGAAAGCGTCGAAAAGTGTTCAATGTAATAGTGTGTATGTATCACAATACACTAATTAATGCATTACACTGTATTGTAATAGTAAGCACCTTTGTAATGTAATTGTCTTTAATGCTGATACGCTCATTGAGTTTTACTGCGATACTACAATAAAACCCATTGTGTTAGGCTGAGCTACAAGAGTGAAATTTGCATTGTATAATACTATATGGTTATGGTGTATTTCATTTTATCACATAATGTACTGTGTTATCCAGTGCATATTAACCCATGTAATATGACCTATCAGCCCTGTGATTGGTTGTAAGTTTCAAATGTTTCCATTGTGATGTCACGCCTATGACAAGAACATGACGTCACAGACTTACACACTGGAGTCAAAATGGCGCTTTTTACATTTCAAGGTTGCATGAAAATTGTCGTTTTACACGAGTAAATGCCCCATATCTTGTTTATGCGATAAAAATGATCTTACACTCGTTTTCATTTCAAATGAAATTTATGAAACACGTAACGAAGTTTTAATTTTAGCTCGTCAGAGGCTAGCTAAATTAGAAAATTCTTGGACTCGTTTCATCAATATCCTATGAAATGGAAACTCATGCAAGACCCTATATTTAATTTCCTGAACTGTTGTACTGTATGTCATTGTATCATACTGTAGCATATAGTGTATTTCATTGTAATTTGTTGAACTGTTATACGGTATGTCATTGTATTATACTGTAGGATATAGTGTATTTCATTGTAATTTGTTGAACTGTTATACTGTATGTCATTGTATCGTACTGTAGGATATAGTGTATTTCATTGTAATTTGTTGAACTGTTATACTGTATGTCATTGTATCATACTGTAGGATATAGTGTATTTTATTGTAATTTGTTGAACTGTTATACTGTATGTCATTGTATCATACTGTAGGATATAGTGTATTTCATTGTAATTTGCTGTACTGTTATACTGTTTGTCATTGTATCATAATGTAGGATATAGTGTATTTCATTGTAATTTGCTGTACTGTTATACTGTATGTCATTGTATCATACTGTAGGATATAGTGTATTTCATTGTAATTTGCTGTACTGTTATACTGTATGTCATTGTATCATAATGTAGGATATAGTGTATTTCATTGTAACTTGCTGTACTGTTATACTGTATGTCACTGTATTATACTGTAGGATAAAGCGTACATTTTGTATTTCATTTTATCACATAATGTACTGTTTTACCCAGTGAATATACCCATGTCTTATTTTTTAGCGTATTGACCCATGTAGTATGACCTACATATATGTATCAGCCCTGTGATTGGTTGTAACTTTCATTTGTTTCAATTGATTTTTACATTTCAAGGTTGCATGAAAATTGTCGTTTTGCACGAATAAATGGCACGAATCTTGATAATATGATAAGAAGGATATGACACTCGTTTTTCATTTCATATGAAATTTATGAAACTCGTCACGAATGTTTCATTTTTAGCCCGCCAGAGGCTCGTTAAATTGAACAATTCTAAGACTCGTTTCATAAATCCCAAATGAAATGGAAACTCATGTAAGATCCTATATGTAATTTGCTGTATTTTTACAATGTTTGTCACTGTATCGTACTGTAGGATATAGTGTATTTCATTGTTATTTGCTGTATTTTTACAATGTTTGTCACTGTATCGTGCCGGACGATGACGGTGTATTTCACTTTATTTTGTTTTATTGTTACGCCTGCTCTCCGATGTATCCGAAAGCAAAGGGAAATAAAGTTTATGAATCTAGTTTCTAAACAGTTGATAACACTAAACTAGTAGTATTCATAGACGATATATGACACCCAAATAGTCAACCTTAAATTTAAAAAAAAAAAAAAAAAAGTTAAATAGGTCAGTTATGAAAATGGTATACCGGGGAATACAGTCGCTAAGCGATAAAATAACTAGTTCCGTCCGTGACTGCTTAAATACAGTCTGGCCTGTATTTAGAAGTCACGTGACGTTTAATTTAAAAAGTTAACAATGAAACCCCACTTGAAAATAAATCTTATAAAGATAAGCATAGGTATCTTAATTAAGGATAAACAAAGACCTCTCTGTTAACTTATTTGTCAATGGTAGGCCTAGATAGTGGTTTATAGTCAATAAGGAAGTCTTCCTTAACCGGCCGAGCAATGATTTAAGGAACGTGCGTTTCCTGTCTGGTACAAGTTAGCTATTTATATACATGTGCATCCTTCTATATTTCAATGTCAAGAGGGATTGGTTTGGTTTGTTTGAGGATTGTTTAACGTCCTTTCAACAGTTATGGTCATTTAAAGACGGCCTGACCTCCCCGGTGTGCAAGATTCGTGCGTTTAGCGTATGCGTGTGTGTTTTGAGAGGCTGCGATATGTTCGTGTTTGTCTCCTTGGGATAGCGCGGAACTGATGCCGACTTTAGCTTACTGCCGAAGACACCCAGCAGGACGCCCCACCCGGTCACATTAAACTGATAATAGGCGAACCAGTCGTCCCACTCCTTAATTGTTGAGCGTGAAGCAGGAGTAGCAACTACCATTTTTACAGACTCTGGTATGTCTCGGCCAGGGGACAGAACCCAAAGCCTTCCTCACAGGAGCTAGCGCTCAACTAAGGGCCAAAAGTGAGGCATTGTCAAGGGAGACATTATGAAGAAACACAGTTGTTTAGAAAGAAGAGAAAAGATAAGATTCCAAATTTAGTCGCCTCTTAAGTTCATGCAATTGGGGCAACAGGTACAATTCTTACGCCCTATACCTGCAAGAGGGAAAGGAAAGTCATACTAGGGGAACATGAACAGACGAGGTGCATGGCGGGATAAGGAGATTGGGAGTAAGAAAGTAGAGAGCCGAGATTAGGAGAAAGAAAGAGAATGAGATAGGAAAGGGGAAGAAAATAATGAACAGAGAGGAGAAAAGGGCTGCAGTGAGGCTAGTGTGGAGAGGTTGAATGGAATCGGGGTGGGGTTGGGATGGCGGAGGGGGAAGGAGCTCGAGAGGGGTAGAGGAAGGAAGTAGATAGGGCAGAGTGCGTACCACAGCGGAGTGGCGTTGGGGAGGCGAGGATTGAGGGAAACGAGTCGGAGAGACAGAAAGTATTTGCAAAGATGTAGAAAAATACATGCTGCAGGGGACAGGATGAAAATGGAAGCAAGAACAAGGCGGTGAAATAGAAAGACAGGGGGGGGGGGGGGGGGGGGGGGGGGGGATAGAGAAGAGTGAGTGCCGGCGACAGGACGAAAGGGGAAGAGTAGAGGACGAAGAGCTGAAGAGTTTAGGGTAATTAGTGGCCGGGGAAGAGGGGGATATTATTTTAACGATTAAAATTCCCTGGGGGAATCATACGAACGAGTCTAATAGTGTTCCTTTGTTCATTTTCTTACACATCTAAAACATACACGAGTATGGGAATGTGGCTTAAATAGGTGGCGGTTCCGCAATAGCAATGCAAGTTTTAGAAGGATTAAGTCAACATAGCAAACACACGAAAACTAAAACATTATTAAGGATTAACTTGAATATATTTTTCATGTTATGGAGCTATAACACAAAGAACGGAGTGTACTCTTTAGAGTACACTCCGTTTTTTGTGTTACAGCTCCACAACATGAAAAATATATTCAAGTTAATCCTTATAATATAATCTACTATACACAATCCTTGTGGAAATCCACTTTTATTGATGGACTCTTTTCTCTTAGAAATTATTGCGCTGCTGTATCAGCCAATCAAAAGCGACGTTACAAACGGCGACGTCATTTTTTACGTATGGTTTGATAACATAAACTTTTAAGCCAATGAACATGCTTGTAACAAGCAAGATTAAATTATTTACAAATGACGCAAATATATAGTTAACGTCACAGGTTGTTTGGTTATGACGTCATTATTACGACAACAGTTCTGACGTTATATATTTCAAGGTGGTTTTGTTTAAAATTTGACCATGTCAGAGACGAAACTAAATTTTACGGAATAGACAGATGAATAACTGGTCATGTAATAAAAATGCCCGTTTTCATTATATCCATTTTTTTCATTTCTAACTCGTCAAAGTCTTACAAAATGAAGACTTTGACACGTTTCATCAGTATCATATGAATTGAGAACTTATTAGTATTATTATTTTTAATTTTCTTTCAGTTTCACTTAAGTTTCCAAGTCTTTCATTATAGGAACAATGTGTTAATTATGATAATCCGTGAGATCATGTGACGTCATCGACCAGACATTGAGAGACGCGCTCGTCATACTTCTTCTGGACATTTTAATTAATAATCTCAAGTGTGTGACAACCGTCTGGGGTTTTCATTAATATCACCATTGATGCAAACAATATATGAGAGAATAATTAAACTTTCTTCTTTTTATAAGATGCATTATAGATTAGTTCCAGATTGTCTTCATAATTAGCTTTCTTTCAGAAAAAAAATTGATCTTCATTTTGATTTTCGTAATCCCGATAACTATCAAATACCACGTTGTAGATTAGATATTCTTAAAACATGTCATTAATTCCTTCTACAATAAATTTATGGAATAGACTTGATAATTCTGTTAAAAATATCTCATTATCTTTACATTCAATTTGAAAATATCACCTGTTCCACGCGTTTTACCGAAACATTTGACCTCTCGGTCTCTTTTAGCACGATTTTGACATAAATGTAGCGGTCTTAATGGTGATTCATTCCGTGTAGGTATTTGTGCTTCACCTGCCTGTCATTGCTATGATTGTAATGAAAATGCGTATCATCATTGTTTTGTATGTGCATAATTTGCAAACTTTTAAACATTGGTATACAACCAGTCCCCCATCTGGATATTCCTATTTGGGGAGATGCAGATCTTCCATTCCAAACAAATGCCAATATCATACTTGCTGTACAATCATTTATAAAATCAACGCAGAGGTTTGAAACCAACTAGTGGACAACTAATGCAACCAGAACATTTCCCCTCCTGTCCCTTTTTTCACCCCTTCCCTCACTCCTTCCCTTTCTCCTTGCTGTTTTCATGTCAAGTAGTAGATTGTCTATGTATCTATTATGCTGGACGTTTTGTAATCACGTGTTACAGTGTGTCATATTGTCGGTAGAGGGCCTACATGTAGTTAGTTGCCAAAACTTATTCCAGTTCCTAATGATTGTTTTTTCCATCAATGAAATGTGTGAATGAAAGCATAATTACGGAGAACCTGCGTAAATCGGACAAAACTTGGTATATTGAAAACAGCGTTAAGCTAAATAGAGGATATGTTATGTCTAATTTAAATATAGGTTTCCGTTCATACACGGTATTCAGCTCGAGAAGTATTGTTCATTGTTGTACAAACGTAAGTTTGAATTGTTTTCCTAGAAAAATAGACAAACATTTATGTAAAAACAAGAGGGTGTATAGGCAATATAGTGAACAGGATTCGATGTACACATACTTCTTTGAATCATTTAATTGTCATGCATGCAACAGACGTCACGTTTCAACGTCTCTTCCTGGAATAGAACCACGGAAATCATGTTTACAGACGGCGCTCTATTACGGAATTAGCTAAAGAGAAATGCTCCATAAACAAGTAATTTGGAAGCAACCCGTATTTAACCAGAATAACATGTAATTACAATAGGAAAGATATGTTAGCATGCATAACTATATAGTAACATATGAGGCTACAGGAGGCAATATACAATAACACAGTAACATGTGCATGGCAGGTACACAAAGTAGTATATATAGCAATAGCATTTTGCGACATGTTTTTCTTGAGAAAGACTATTGTAACATACTGTTACATGAAGGAATCTATAGTAGCTTGTAGTAACATCAAGTGATACAAAGTAACATGTTGTTACATGAGATAACCTATACTAACATGTTGTTA
>NW_018405909.1:0-236 GCF_002113885.1 Mizuhopecten yessoensis
TTACACTGTACACAATGTATTGACAGATTTGTATGTAAACAGACTCCAAGTCCCTTTACCGGTATTGTCAGTGATTAACAGTTGATTGTATTGCCTTGTGTACAGCCCTTTAGTAAAGTGTGATGTGTGTGTAATAAAAAGTTACTTAAATCCTAACTATCATCTTTGTTATTTTTGTTATAAGAGCGTAGCACATGGGTGCGTAAACAGAGTTGCTTCCCCTTTACACATTGCCG
>NW_018405909.1:1600-2135 GCF_002113885.1 Mizuhopecten yessoensis
TGGTGGCCAAGTGATTAAGGTGTTTGACATTCTGCTACCACTAGCCATCCACCATTGGGTTGCGGGTTCGAGGCCGATATGGGGCAGTCGCCAGGTACTAGCCATGGTTGGGGTTTTTATACGGGAACTCCAGCTTTCCTCCACCATCGAAACCAGCTGGCATGTCCTTAGATGACCATAGCTATTAATTGGACATACAGCACAAACAAACCAAACCAAAACCTATTCTCGGATGACATGTCATGGAAAAGAGTTAGCCCCGACCAAGATCCACAAGAAGTATTAAGCATTCGTTCGAAACATGTTAAAAAAATACCCTCTATTTATAGATCTGTGACCTACTATTGGTTGTTTGAAGAATTTCTGCTTCAGGATGATCTAACTAAAGGAAAATTATAGAATGTATTCATCTTTCAGAATTGTGTCTGTCTTTATTTTATAATTCTTTGTAACATAAAAACTTATATAAATAGTTTGTGTTCTAATTCTCGCTACATTAGGAGAAAACTTTAAGACAAGCGTTTTGATTTCCAAT
>NW_018405909.1:11357-15048 GCF_002113885.1 Mizuhopecten yessoensis
TCTACAAAGGTATCAATACTTACTGTCTACAGAAACCACAGACCTGTACAGAGGTTTCAATACTTACTGTCTACAGAAACCACAGTCCTCGACAGAGGTATCAATACTTACTGTCTACAGAAACCACAGGCATCTACAGAGTTATCAATACTTACTGTCTACAGAAACCACAGTCCTCGACAGAGGTATCAATACTTACTGTCTACATAAACCACAGACCTCTACAGAGTTATCAATACTTACTGTCTATAGAAACCACAGGCCTCTACAGAGGTATAAATATTTACTGTCATCAGAAACCACAGGCATCTACAAAGGTATCAATACTTACTGTCTACAGAAACCACAGACCTCTACAGAGTTATCAATACTTACTGTCTACAGAAACAGCAGGCCTCTACAGAGTTTTCTCCTTCCTTCATTGAATCACATTTAAATGTTGACAGAACCTGCAAGGAAAACATTTATCTTCAAATACAGTAAAATCTCATTATATTATATATAATGTTTCGTCTGACAAATACAGTAAAATCTTACTATATTATATATAATGCCTCATCTGACATTTGACATCTTGCTTACCCCCCGCATATTACAAGGTCCCTTTTCTCTTTTTCTGAAGAAATCCTTTGTATAATTCCTTCAATTTGTCGCCAAATCCCGATATAACTCCAAATTTTTACTGGACAGTATAACAAGGTTTTGAAACTCTAAACTTTCACTGGACAAGGTTTTACTGTATTTCTCTGACCAGCTTCTAGAGGTACCACAAAAGTAAAATGCTTTCCAACAAGGAAAATGTCTTTGACATGGTTATGAGTCTAGTTTTGTTATTTATCCATTATTTATGTACCAACCTTTCCCGTACTGGTATTAACGACCTTGGCCATGATATCAGTTGACCCCGTCATTACCATCGAGTTGTCATGGTGACAATCCATACACACCACTGTTGAGGAGTGAGCAAAAGTCATATTTGAACCTTACCAAATCAAAGACTAGGCAAGTCCAGTTTAAATATGTAGGGGTAAATGAGAAAATTTGATCAAACCTCTGTCAAATCACCAACATCTAAACTTCAGTTTTATCAAACACTTATTCCTTTTTAAACAAAAATGCACCATGCCAACTACTTAATTTTTATAGACATTAATTTTTCATGACTGAGCATTAAACATCTTACTTGCAAGGTGACCTATGGAATATTCCATTTAAATATTTACCCTGCTCATGGACATCAAAATAAAATCACTTGCCTACTAGATCACAAGTTGAATAGGTGGTGACCATATCTCAAATGTGATGGGGTGGGTTATATATTCCCCTAAATTAGCCCTAAATTAATGTTTGGATGTTAACAGACTCATTCTCTGATTTAAAATAATTACCTTCAGATAATACAACATCATTAAACTCTATATTTGGAATTTGGTGTTAAAAAAAGGCCATTATTCAAAGCAGATTTTATTTTCTGTATTATTATTATTATACAATTATGTTACATTTTATATTACGAAGTGATGGATGAAGAATTTCTGAAAAGGAGGGAGCCCCAACTTTACACATCTGCATATTGCCTTGAGGTCTGAAGTGCAGGGGAGATAATCTCCTTTAAACTCATTTTTTACCCCTGAAGACACATTTGAACTCTTCCAATTCAAAGGTGGGAGTAGTTCATCGTAAACTTTCAGGGGTGAATGAGTTAATGGTAAAAAGCAAATTTCAGATCTGCTTATATCAAACTAGACTTATACAAAGTAAGGTACTATGTATAAGACCTACCAGATATGGTCTTCATCATGTCAGCTGTTTTAATGATCAAACTAGACCAATACAGAGTTAGGTAATATATATAAGACCTACCAGATATGGTCTTCATCATGTCAGCTGTTTTCATGTTCCAAACCTTGATGGCACCATCATCATACACGCTTCCCTGGAAAATACAAAGGAAAGTCTGTTGAAATCTTTGTTATAGACAAATTATTGAAAAAAGTTACCTGCCGTTATGATGATGCAAACCTGTACAAACACATATGACAGTAAGGTCACATTTAATTTTAAATTTTATTCTTGCAATTAGATTTTTTGAAATACGGAATTGGCTTTCACAAATTATCACAACATGAAATTCATGTTTTAGGGTAACTTTTTAGGATCCTAAGGGGAGAATTCATTGCACAAAATACATTTGAGAAAGCATTTAAGATATTTTCTAGCTCAAATTTTACCGTTATAAACTGTATAGGTGTAGGAATACACCAGATTTATGGTAACTAAATGTTTATTCTTACTAATAAAAAGAATAACCACAGACATATTTTTGTGACGTCGACCACAATAGGAGTTGGCAGAGTTACACATTCTTTCAGTGAATGAGACACAATTGTGTGACCATGACAACAGAAGATCACAGAGTAAGGAACCCTGGGAAAACAAGAATTCCACGGAAGTGGAAGTGTCACAAGCGCAGGAAGCTGGGAGATTACGAAGAAATAGATACACTTTTCATTTCAAGAAATAATGTTAAAAGTAAGCAATAATCATAGATTTTTGGATGGCATCATTTTGTTATATAATCTGTTATTCTTGGATGAATACTCTGAGTTTTAAGGAACTTGCTATCTATTTATAGTAACAGTGACCTTGACCTTTGACCTTCGGACCTGAAAGGCAATCCCAAGGAAGCACTGCATGAAGTTTGAGTTTGATCGGCCTAAGGAAACTCAAGTTATCGCACGAAAACAGATTTTCTATTTATAGTAACAGTGACTTGACCTTTGACCTTGGGACCTGAAAAGCAATCCCAATCAAGCACTTTTGGTAAGGAAGCACTGCATGAAGTTTGAGTTTGATCGGCCCAAGGCAACTCAAGTTATCGCATGAAAACCTCTCTGCGGACGCCAACGCCAACGCCGACACCGACATAGCAATACCTAGGTGTCACCAGTTTTTTGCAGGCGACATAAAAATCAATTGATTTTGGTGATAACACACAAAGATTAAAAAAAAAAAAAAAAAGTCTTGAATACCATCAGGTAGGATCCGTCCCACGCCTGCTGTAGAGCTGTGGCCCTGAAACGTCTTACAATCACCGTCAGGAATCTTCCACATCCACACATCGCCATCCACGGTGCCCGACAACAACACTGGTGACAGTGGGTGTCACTGTAATCAATGGTAAACAAAGAATGGCACTGACATCGTAACCAAGGTAACTAGGAAGTGAGGGTGTCACTTTAATTAGTCCAAGCATATTAGGTTGTCATGGTAATTTAAAGACAGTAAAAGTGACGAAGCCATGGTAACGTCTATAGTAACTAAAAGGATTCAATGCCACGGTAATACAAATGTCTATAACTACATGTAATTATACTATAATTACATGTAGTTATAGACATTTGTATTACACTGCAGTGTTATAGTAGTCAGAGAAAGCCATGATTTGTTTGATACATTTGTAAATGTTATTGTAACGTCCTGACGCCGTCAAAAGTCTCACACTTAAGAAAACCCAGTGAAGGAAGATCTCCCACACTGGACTCCAAAGAGGTTGGCAACCCTGTTATAGTCTGAAGTAATTTACATCCTTTGTTCCTCATATATATTACTTTATCTAACTGAAGAATAGGAAACATGTTGGTAAACAGAAGTTGAGAGTTAAGATATCCTCTATAAACATGTTGGTAGA
>NW_018405910.1:0-236 GCF_002113885.1 Mizuhopecten yessoensis
TCCTTCGATAATTATGATTGGCAGTACAGAGTGTGTACTAAATACTTGTGTGACAATTCAGGCTTTTCTGTGACTGATTGACACTAGAAGTTATCGNTTTATGTGACTGACACTAGATGTTATCTGGTGAATGTTTATGTGACCGACACTAGATGTTATCTGGTGAATGTTTATGTGATCGACACTAGATCTTATCTGGTGAATGTTTATGTGACCGACACTAGATGTTATCTGGT
>NW_018405910.1:3961-4276 GCF_002113885.1 Mizuhopecten yessoensis
AGTCTATACAGTCAACTAAAATCCTAAACCAGATTTATTTCCTTTCTCTTGATCCCGTCAATCAATACAGAAGAATGTACCTGTCTTAGGCGATTATAGACACTTTCTCTTGATCCTGTCAATCAATATATAACAATGTACCTGTCTTAGGCGATCATAGACACATATAAAACAGTAAAAGAATACTTAATGGATTTCTAAAATTTTAGAACAGCTGTTGAAAAAGTTAGACATTTCATGAACCCTTTTCATATAAATAGAATCTCAAGTTCCTTCGATAATTATGATTGGCAGTACAGAGTGTGTACTAAATAC
>NW_018405911.1:0-236 GCF_002113885.1 Mizuhopecten yessoensis
TTGTTTGCACACACGCAGTTTCTTTGGTCAACGATGCGGTAGGTTTAACTTATGTCGTTTGCTTACATTAGCCGAGAGGTGTATTAATTTTAAATATAAGTAACATCCTATTATATTTCTATTTTGTTTTTATGTAAGTGTTCTGTGTACTGTGTATCGATGAAGGAGCGGGGTTAGAAAATGAAAAATATATTATATTAGCATCACTGTTAAAATGACTTCAATGACAAGTTGTC
>NW_018405911.1:3486-3764 GCF_002113885.1 Mizuhopecten yessoensis
CTGTGTGCTGGAGATGTAATGCGTTATAAATGTTTATAAATGACACATAAACACAACTGACGAAGGAAGACTATTTTATGCCTCGTGCCCGTGCCTCGAACTCACGACCAACTGCACCCAATCGCTTAGCCGCAACTCTTCCCACTACATCACCTCACTCCTTAAAGAAGATGGTTTAGATACAGCATTGGTCAACAGCCCGATACTCCCGACATGGTCATATTGACCAATCTTTTAATCATAATATCTTTGTCGTTGTTTGCACACACGCAGTTTCT
>NW_018405911.1:4975-6745 GCF_002113885.1 Mizuhopecten yessoensis
AAGAACAAATGCAGTACATTTCATGAGATCGTAGACACTTTGGTCACCTTGTTACCATGATAACGATATATTCTACTCAATCCTAACACCGGAATTTTATATTCTTTTGGTCAAATCAGAAATTTGGAAATAATAAAATAATAATAATATACAACATTTGATATAGTGCCCTATCTATATAACATGAACCACACTACAGCACTTTACAGTACATCGGTATACAATTAATACAATTAGCATTACATAAATCTATATAATGTTGAGGAATTCGCAGGAACTGCCTTATCAGGCGCTTACTACTAGTCATATGCCACCTGACTAAGATCTCCCTATGTGTGTATGCCTGCGTGTGTGCTGGAGATGTAATGCGTTACAAATGTTTATAAATGACACATAAACACTACTGACGAAGGTCGACTATTTTATGACTCGTGTCCGTGCCTCGAACTCACGACCAAAGGCACCAAATCGCTTAGCCGCAGCTCTTCGCAGGAACTGCCTTATCAGGCGCTTACTACTAGTCATATGCCACCTGACTAAGATCTCCCTATGTGTGTATGCCTGCGTGTGTGCTGGAGATGTAATGCGTTACAAATGTTTATAAATGACACATAAACACTACTGACGAAGGTCGACTATTTTATGACTCGTGTCCGTGCCTCGAACTCACGACCAAAGGCACCCAATCGCTTAGCCGCAGCTCTTCCCACTACATCACCTCACTCCTTAAAAAAGATGGTTTAGATACAGCAATGGTCAACAGTCCGATACTCCCGACATGGTCATATTGACCAATCCTTTATTGATGAAATGTTTACCTGGATCGCAATGTAAAGTATATACATGGTCGCATATTATGATATCTTTGTCGTTGTTCGCACACACACAGGCTCTTCGGTCAACGATGCGGTAGGTTTAACTTCTGTCGTTGGCTTACACTAGCCGAGAGGTATATTAATTTTAAATATAAGTAACATCCTATTATATTTTTATTTTGTTTTTATATAAGTGTTCTGTGTACTGTGTATCGATGAAGGAGCGGGGTAAAAAAATAAATATATATATATATTAGCATCACTGTTAAAATGACTTCATTGACAAGTTGTCCCATATTACTGATTTACGCAGTGGTGGATTTGAGCTCGCTACTAACCAACAGCGTGACCCCGTTTAACTGCAGCAGGCTAGACAAGATAGACACTTATTTATAGATTTAAACAAATAGGATTTGAATACATTCATTCTTTCTTTATCTACTTAGTACTTATAAAATATAAAAAGCAGAAAATAAAATTGTATACAAAACGAAAGTACAACTGATATATTTCCATCGGAATTTCCCAGTGACTCACTAATGTTGTATATACAGTCAGCAGTGTTGTTTAACTCATTCACCCCTGAAATTTCATAATGAACTGTTCCAACCTTTGAATTGGAAGAATTCAAAAGTGTCTTCAGGGGTTAATGAGTTAAGTGTGTTGGAATTGAAGACGCGTTTTTATGGACAGAGAGCAGATACTTTTGTGCTTGTAAGTAGTCTTATTGAGAATTAAATCTGAACGAAATTGAGCGTGTAATATTGTAAACTTTGTTTATTTAGCAAACGCCATATGAAATAAGATAAACCAGATGACTATGCAAAGGCAAAGAATAAGCGAAGCCACCATATTTGAAGATAGCTATATACAATTACAACTGTTATTTGATATATGTTTATTGTTTCATGATTGGTATCTTGTGTACTTGATATATGTATAATATATATGTAAC
>NW_018405911.1:20792-26420 GCF_002113885.1 Mizuhopecten yessoensis
ATGGAAACCTTTTTTTTTCAGATATGTTAAAGAATGTTTTATATATCGAGTCGTAAAGCAGAGTTCAATAGTTGCAACATAGTTTCGTGTACAGTGAGAGCTCCAAAACTACGACTTTTGAGGACAGTCGGAAAAAATAGGTGTTTGCTAGCCAGCTCTTCCTTCTACGGTATATGGGCGAGTGAAGATCACGGGCTTGTTGACGATTGTATGAGAAGGTAAAACATTGTGCTCATTCTACATATACACGGACATTACCCGACTCTGGATTATGCTTCACACTTACAATTATTACACAGGGCGATATATTGCGCCTCTCAAAATCAGCTAGGTTACGATTTAAAATACTTTTCACTGGCAATCATGGCAGGAGTTAACAGCAAACTGCCCGGGCTAATTGTTCGACGACAATCGGTTGTAAAGGACAACAGTATACGTAGCAGCATTGTTGTTATTGGGAACAATAACGATCATTACCTGGTCTCAGGACAACGAAAACTCGACAGGGACATCTATAAAGAAAATGATAGTCTTCGATTAGCGCCGATCTGCGCATGTCCATGCAACCTGCCCATCTGTAAAGAGAGACGTGCGGTACAATCTTCTGAGAGATACATACAGGAAGATGGTTATGAGTGTCTAACACCAGAAGGTTATTGTAACATGTGCCTTTCCAGTGCTGACCAGAGATACGTTGAGCTGAAATACAAGACACCTGAGAAAAGAATGCGTACGTTCAGAAGCGATGAGCGTTGCAATGATGACAGTTTCAGCCGGAGGTTAGCTAATGCTGGCTTCTACGTAACACCAGTAGTTGACAGTCAAGGTAAGTATAATGTCGATTCTTTCATAGGAAAAACATATGTATGCTTCTGTTTTAATATGTTTATATTTGTGTACAAAAATTGTACAGAATATGTTATGATAACGTATTGAATCTTTCTTCTAGAAGAACCCATTATATTCATGTATGTAATTAAATGATCATTCACTGCAGAAAATTATTTAAGAATGATTTCTACACCAGGAACATATATTGTAGGTAGAAAGCTCCTGACACGATTTTAAGACAATCGTTTCCATCCATATGGATTGCACCATGTTTTCACTGAATCTCCATTTCTGTATCTTTGAAATGTATTATATTTCATTGCAGGTCATCCTGTCAGTCTATCATGCTTTCAATGTCCTATTAGACGGAGGATGCTGGACAAGAAAAGTGATCCGTTCCGTGAACATGCGCGATGGTTTCCTACTTGCGCTTATGTCATCCACCAAAAGGGAACGGAATTCATTCACAGTGTCCTACAGGTAACATAGACGAACGTGTATAGAGTTGTCACTGATAAATTTTTAACTGTTGTTCTTAGCAATTCGACTTTTGTGAAAATGTGTGTTGTTTTTTTTTTACTTGTTGATTTATTGATGATAGATGCGTCATTGAATCATTTTTAATATAACACATGTATCCTGGAAAAGGTTAGGTTTTACATTAAAATTTCACCTTGGCCAGTCACATGTCCCATCTAATATGCCATTCCGGGGAAACATGATTAGAACCGGGAAAACATGTTTTTCCAATGCAAGAGCAAAAAAATGTATTTTATAGCTGGCCTATTCAGCAAAGACAGAATAGCATCATTTGGAAACAGCTGTAAAAGAGACGGGTTTCTTTGTATTAAGTCATTCAAGTGTACCGATATTCTTAGAAATACAGGAAACGCATATAAGTTGACTTCACATCTCAGGAATAATAGTACATTATTCTTCAAAATATTGATACATGCATAATGATACTCGTTTCTTGCGCTGCCTGGCTAAGCGTTATCAACGTTCAAAGTATTACCAAACATTCCCTTGGCAATCTTGATATATATGAACAAACCCCAGTATGACGCGAACATGTAGCTGGACAGATTACTATCAAATAAAATAGTGAGAGGGTATGAATTAAATACATGACGCCTGTAATAAAAAATGATATGACATATGATAATAATGCATTGTATATATTGTTCTCATTGTAGGATACAAGAAAGATACAGCAGGAACACGATGGTAAATAATTTATTCATTATACTCTTACTTGTTCCTATTTCAGAACATGTTTATGAAAGGAGCGTCATAAAATTATCATAACTGCTACTTTTTATATATAATCGATAGAAATACAAGCATTTTGACTTTCTTGAGAGAGAACGATACAACATTGTTCATAGCGGCACCAAACTGGGTGAAATAGACCATTAATATTTTTATAGGTATTATTTCAGTTAATTCAGCATAGCATTGAAGATTCTGTATTTATATTTCATTATCCCACTCTATACAATTTCTTGTCATCGTGTTATCCCATTTTATCTTCAGGGTTCCTTCTAATAACCCCTGCACTTTATCATCCCTTTACATTATTTAGTATATCGCCATTGTCTCATTTTAACAACAACGTACATGTGCATCACCTGTGTTACATTTTTAAATCCCATTGTATCACCAGTGCTACATTTTATGAAATAAAATTGATGGAATTTGAGAGAAACAATCACAACACAATTCTTCTCAGATTACAGTACCACTGTTACATAGGTAACTTCTCTTATTATACATTGTGATTACTTAATTGATTGTAAATGTAAAAAAACTTGAAAACTATAATTAGTTACTTTTTCATATTCCTTACAATAAGAGAATACCGCAGCGCCAACAAAACCGTAGTTCGAACTCAAAATCGATATAACTAGGGCAAAACATGAACAACGGAAAGATTTCAGGGATATAGGGGGACCCTTGAAAAGGTACATGGAGAATAAGACCGGATGCTCCGAAAGGGAAGGCTTCTTCTGCTTCATCTTAGTCAATTCCAAGTAATGCCATGTCCTGCCATCGCGAGCTCGGGTAGTGACAATAAATAACACAACGCCTTCTAATGAGCATAATGAAGAGAGTATCGACCTTCAGATCACACAAAGCATGTTTCTCAGCGAGATCATGACGGCGGCCATAAAACGTGACTATAATCTTCATCAGCCAGCATATCAAAAATCCCTCTGTTAAAAGTTGTCCGTCAGCAGTCGAAAATCGTGATACTCGGAGCAAGCTCTTGAGTTCCGAATCAATTGCGACATGTAAACACCGTATGCTTGGGGAGCAGGGATGTTGATATCAAGAAAGGGAAAGTTCACGATCAGAAAGTCGAAATTATTAAGCAAACAAATGTTAACATGTAAGTAGTGAGGTATTTGTAAAGATCATTAAATGAAAGTCATTTTGCTATTTTTCATAAATGTAGATCAAACGGTTTAAGAAGGAAAGATTATTTTCGTTTATTCATTTCAGAGAGGGGGAATTCCAGCCAAATGACGGTGGCTCGTAGAGGAGACCTGGATTGAATTTGAGGCTGTTAATAACTGAAACCCGGTAAATATACAGAAACTGTGGTCTGTATTCAGGCAGCTGTTAGTTTCGTATCATTCTTTATGTAGAGATAAACACAGGTATGAATATTTAATTAACAAAACAACGTGCGCCATGAGGGATCTTGTGTCAACATTTTTTTAAATGGCCGCTTCGCCTCTCTGAAATGAAAATAAACAATTTAAGTAAAAGTGAAAAAAATTGAACCTAGAAATATTGGCGTTGTGACTCTTCACTGATCGCTGTGTGTAAATGTTTGATTCGTCAATGGTTCTGAAATCAATATATTCTATATCTATACGTATACTCTATAGATGATTCTGTGTGGATATTTTAGCTGTAATTATTTTCAACACGAACAACGCGAGCATTTCCACACCACGATAGTTTCTTCACCGCGATGAGTTCCACTTTAACGGTAAATGTTAGTAACGTTAGTGTTTACAACACGGTATACAATGGTACTCTGGGACGACATCATCCTGTCATTTACTAGTAGAACCGTACTTCAGAGAGAAAACTGAACAAAAAACTGACTTCGGCAATACAACTTTGCTCATACATTTAGAGGGTTAGTATAAAGTTGTACCTCAGATATTACATTTTGTAAAATTGCGTCAAATATGCTGGAATATTGGCCTTATTAGTATTGCTTACCTCAGTATACATATAAGTCCAGAAGTAGATTTAGGTCAACATTATGAGAAAAAGGTACAAATAGATCTTATATACCTGGAGTAGAGTTAGGTAATGAGGGTGCTATATAGAATATTCACGCATCATGTTAAGATCATAGCTAATTGATTAACGTCAAATCACTATAGCGCGTGTTGGGTAATAACTACTATAAATACAAGATAATTGCCATCAAATTATATTCCATGCCCCTAGGGACAATTTTGACTGTACAGTATGTTCCTTATTACGCGACGAACGTTTGTACCTTCAAAATCACAACATATGGGATTATATTACTTGCCTGGTTTATGTGTTCTTTGTTTTTCTTATTGAATAATTAAATATTGCTCTTATGCATATCAGTTGCGTCTGTCAGCATTATAACAAGGGTTGACGTTAGTTAGTATTTTCTCTGGATCATAACTTAATGGCAACTTAACAACTTAACAAGCCCTGTTTGTTTTTGTATCATAATTATACAGTATATTTACTATGTGATACACACTTCCCAACCTGACGACGTATATAACGCCATTTCTTGTGGACTATTACATCCCTATATATCGCACAGGTGGATGTGTATATATCTCTAGCCAGAGTTGTCGTTCCTAACACTTAATGTAAGTGAATACAAGGAATGACAACTTTGGAAAGAGATTGATGGATGTGTATATCGACCTCAGTTATAAATAGATAGTAATATTTGTATTACATAGTTAACAGCTGTTTTCGCAACACTCAGTTTTGCTTCCCAAAAACATAAACCGGGGAACAATGGCGGACAACATGTTTAGAGTAGATTAAGTATGTCACATTACTATAGTGTGAAGTGTTGCTAAAATGCTAGGAATTTATTTTTATATTAATTCGTTAAGTTGACCAGTTAACGGCCAATGTGTGTTCCAGCCAAAACAACTTCTTTGTATAACAAACGATCTTGTCAAATAGCGAAAACTGTTGTATAACCCCAAAATAGTAATAATATTAAGATTCACCATGTTTACACTGTATCAAAGTACTAGATGTGTTTCCACGCAAGGCAGTTATCGTTTAATTATGCATATACTACTAAAAGCTGAAATACGAAAACAAGAACATTTATAATATGGGTTTTTTTTTGTTACTTTCAGGTTTATGATTAGTGGAGACGTGAGGCGAGTGGACCATGGACTACATCAAGTCCCTATTCTTTAACATTGTATTGTACTACATAGTAATCATATCATCAATATTTACGCTAAAATGTATCATTTAACATTTAAAAGCATGCAGAAAATTATGATGCACGTAATGTAATCATTATAGAAAAGGGAGAAGGTATTTCTATACATGTTTAACTAACAAACATATGTATATCTATAGGCTTGTGTACATTTTGGGACTCACCTGTGGTACTTCAGGCAAAAAATAAGATGAAAATTCATATCTAAAACTGTTTCAAAAACTACGGATTTCACCCCTGCAGATTCGGGAATGCCTATTCCGTCTTTACGTACTGCAGAGTTATCTTCTCTTGTGAGCAGGTATTGATTGTTA
>NW_018405912.1:0-236 GCF_002113885.1 Mizuhopecten yessoensis
TATCCAAAGTAATTGGAATGAAATAATAATAGAATTAATTTGTAACAGATAAGACAGAAATAGCATCATGTAAAAAGAGTTTAACCCTTTCAACTCTAGATAACTCTAATGGACTCTAACATGCATTTTTCGGAATGAGTCCATTATGGTCTACGGTGATGAAAGGGTTAAGTTTATCAGACACATGCGGTTATTAAATCTGATTAAAATAGCATGTTAAAATTTCTTATGAGGCA
>NW_018405912.1:1571-2136 GCF_002113885.1 Mizuhopecten yessoensis
GTACAAGGAGTGCCCCCTGAAGGACACCACAGGCCACAGAACATGGTGTAAAAGGAGTGCCCCCTGAGGGACACCACAGGCCACAGAACAATTGGTGTAGAAGGAGTGCCCCCTTAGGATCACCACAGGCCACAGAATAATTGGTGTAGAAGGAGTGTCCCCTGAGGAACGCCACAGGTCATAGAACATGGTGTAGCAGGTGTGCCTTCTGAGGGACACCACAGGCCACAAAACATGGTGAAGAAGGAGTGCCCCATGAGGGACACCACAGGCCACAGAACATGATGTACAAGGAGTGCCCCCTAAGGGACACCACATGTACAGGCTACAAAACATGGTGTACAAGGAGTGCCCCCTGAGGGACACTACATGTACAGGCTACATAACATGGTGTAGAAGGAGGGCCCCCTGAAGGACACCACAGGCCACAGAACAATTGGTGCAGAAGGAGTGCCCCCTGAGAGACACCACAGGCCACAGAACATGGTGTTGAAAGAGTGCCCCCCGAGGGACACAACTGTGATTATTTTATCCAAAGTAATTGGAATGAAATAATAATAGAATT
>NW_018405913.1:0-236 GCF_002113885.1 Mizuhopecten yessoensis
AACCAGATTAGTGGTGGCTGAAGAGTGGGACAACCAGATTAGTGGTGGCTTGGTAGAGGATAATCTATGTAATGGTTGCTGAATAATGCTAATTGATGATTGAGAGACAATAAGATTAGTGGTTGCTTTATAATGCAACAACCACTGACTTGTGCCTGGGATAGTCGGACAACTAGATTAGTGGTGGCGTTATAGTAGGTCATTGTGGTGGCTGGATATATAATGGGTCAATCAGA
>NW_018405913.1:1471-2068 GCF_002113885.1 Mizuhopecten yessoensis
TCTTTCTACTGTTTAGGATAGCACAAGCTTCAGGAATAAGTTAAGTTTGGATGAGGGGAGGGGGGAATCACAATAAACAACTTATCATTGGTTTATATAAAGTAACTCTCTTTAGAGGAGGGGGCTCAGTTGATGGAACTTGATCTTTGTCTGCAAATTTAAATCTTTTGAACCAGCTTACCATTAAATTCTGTATATCAAACCAAGAATAAGATTGTCCGTATCCAGCATCAATCAGGAATACGCAAAATAAATAGTAAATCCTTTAAAGAGTTTAATGTAATCACAATGATATCATCCCTTTTGAATATGTTTTTTTTTATGAAAATGAAAAAAAATGAACTCTGTCCCAATTAATGAATTGAAGTTTGCAAGGCGTTACGTAAATACCAGAGCCTATGGCTTTGTTGTCAACCCATCTCCTGGAATTGCTGTCATTTCTACTACCACATAGACCCCGAGGGGTTCGTGTTATCAGATGTGGAATGGGCCAGGATTGGTGTCATACATCAGACACAATACCTTCCATTAATCACAACCAGCTGATAGCATCACCACAGAAAACATCATCTGCTTTCCCAAAGTTCACTAGAACTA
>NW_018405914.1:0-236 GCF_002113885.1 Mizuhopecten yessoensis
ACAGTGTTATATGTATACAGTGTTATAGGTATACAGTGTTATATGAATACAGTGTTATATGTATACAGTGTTATAGGTATACTGTGTTATATGTATACTGTGTTATATGTTTACAGTGTTATTTGTATACAGTATCAAAGGTATACAGTGATTTATATCTACAGTGTTATATGTATTCTGTGTTATATGTTTACAGTGTTATATGTATATAGTGTTATATGTATACAGTGTTATAT
>NW_018405914.1:3055-3518 GCF_002113885.1 Mizuhopecten yessoensis
AGTGTTAAATGTATACAGTGTTAAAGGTATACGGTGTTATATGTATACAGTGTTATAGGTATACAGTGTTATATATATACAGTGTTATATATATACAGTGTTATAGGTATACTGTGTTATATGTATACAGTGTTATAGGTATACAGTGTTATATGTATACAGTGTTATAGGTATACTGTGTAATATGTATACAGTGTTATATGTATACAGTGTAATATGTATACAATGTTATAGGTATACTGTGTTATATGTAGACAGTGTTATAGGTATACATTGTTATATGTATACTGTGCTATAGGTATACTGTGTTATATGTATACATTGTTATAGGTATACAGTGTAATATGTATACAATGTTATAGGTATACTGTGTTATATGTATACAGTGTTATATGTATACAGTGTAATATGTATACAATGTTATAGGTATACTGTGTTATATGTATACAGTGTTATAGGTATA
>NW_018405915.1:0-236 GCF_002113885.1 Mizuhopecten yessoensis
TTATATTGGTGGTAGATATTGACATGTTATATTGGTGGTAGATACAGACATGTTACATTGGTGTAGGTACTGACATGTTATATTGGTGGTGGATAGTGACATGTTATATTGGTGTAGGTACTGACATGTTATATTGGTGTAAGTACTGACATGTTATATAAGTGGTAGATACTGACATGTTATATTGGTGGTAGAAACTGACATGTTATATTGGTGGTAGATATTGATATGTTATA
>NW_018405915.1:1394-2009 GCF_002113885.1 Mizuhopecten yessoensis
AATATTGATATGTTATACTGGTGGTAGATACTGACATGTTATATTGGAGGTAGATATTGATATGTTATATTGGTGTAGGTACTGACATGTTATATTGGTGGTAGATACTGACATGTTATATTAGTGGTAGATACTGACATGTTATATTGGTGTAGGTACTGACATGTTATATTGGTGAAAGTACTGACATGTTATATAAGTGGTAGATACTGACATGTTAAATTGGTGGTAGATACTGACATGTTATATTGTTGGTAGATACCGACATGTTATATTGGTGGTAGATACTGACATGTTATATTGGTGGTAGATACTGACATGTTATATAAGTGGAAGATACTGACATGTTACATTGGTGGTAGATACTGACATGTTATATTGGTGGTAGATACTGACATGTTATATTGGTGGTAGATACTGACATGTTATATTGGTGGTAGATATTGACATGTTACATTGGTGGTAGATACAGACATGTTACATTGGTGTAGGTACTGACATGTTATATTGGTGGTAGATACTGACATGTTATATTGGTGGTAGATACTGACATGTTACATTGGTGGTAGGTACTGACATGTTGTATTGGTGGTAGATACTGACATGTTATATTGG
>NW_018405916.1:0-237 GCF_002113885.1 Mizuhopecten yessoensis
CCTCTCGTCCTACCATACACAGACACTGGTAACAATGAGATATATATTTCAATATCCCTCTCGTCCTACCATACACAGACACTGGTAACAATGAGATATATATTTCAATATCCCTCTCGTCCTACCATACACAGACACTGGTTGGTAACAATGAGATATAGATGTCAATATCCCTCTCGTTCTACCATACAGAGACACTGGTAACAATGAGATATAGATGTCAATATCCCTCTCGTC
>NW_018405916.1:1681-1925 GCF_002113885.1 Mizuhopecten yessoensis
CACACACTGGTAACAATGAGATATAGATGTCTATATCCCTCTTGTCCAATTACACACATGCACTGGTAACAATGATATATAGATGGCAATATCCCTCTCGTCCTATCATACACAGACACTGGTAACAATGATATATAGATGTCAATATCCCTTTTGTCCCATTACACACTGACACTGGTAACAATGAGCTATATATGTCAATATCCCTCTTATCCCATTACACACAGCCGATGGTTACAATGAG
>NW_018405917.1:0-237 GCF_002113885.1 Mizuhopecten yessoensis
TGGGAATGAAATGTTATGTCACTCTGTTTGGCAGTAGCAAGTGTAGTGTTTATGTTTGGTATGAGATGTTATGTCACTCTGTTTGGCAGTAGTAAAGGTAATGTTTATGTTCCAGGATGAAATGTTATGTCACTCTGTTTGGCAGTAGCAAGTGTAGTNCAAGTGTAGTGTTTATGTTTGGGTATGAGATGGTATGTCACTCTGTTTGGCAGTAGTAAAGGTAATGTTTATGTTCCA
>NW_018405917.1:5084-5502 GCF_002113885.1 Mizuhopecten yessoensis
CAAGAACGAGTTTACATAAAAAGCGGAAGCATATAAAATATCTAAAACGAAACGAATATACCCACAATGCATAGGAAGAAACGTCAGTAAACTGTAGGCTACGAGGAGGCATATAAGAATGTTTTAAATTTTGCCATTTCGTTTGCATAATGGATGAGTGTGAAACAAACGGAAATGTCTCGTGATTTATAAAGATAAAAGTCGATCAAATATTGGTACATGTAATATATCCATCACAAAGACCTGACGTACGCTAACAGATCAACGCGACACACAGATAATAATAAGTTATGGTCAGAAGTATTTCCACCTGCTTACCGAATAAAAGACTAATTAATATTGAAAGTAAGTAAACTTTCTGATAAGAATATAAGTTTTCTTTATCGATCATAAAAATGTAGGTATCTATACTGACTTT
>NW_018405918.1:0-237 GCF_002113885.1 Mizuhopecten yessoensis
TCGTGAGTTGATCCTCTGTTTTATGTGGTCCTCCTGAGTTGATCCATTGTTTGATGTGGTCCTCTTGTNATGTGGTCCCGTGAGTTGATCCTGTGTTTGATGTGGTCCTCGTGAGTTGATCATGTGTTTGATGTGGTCCTCGTGAGTTGATCCTTTGTTTGATATGGTCCTCGTGAGTTGATCATGTGTTTCATGTGGTCCTCGTGAGTTGATCCTCTGTTTGATGTGGTACTCCCG
>NW_018405918.1:2340-2537 GCF_002113885.1 Mizuhopecten yessoensis
GGTAATGTGTTTGATGTGGTCAACGTGAGTTGATCCTCTGTTTGATGTGGTCCTCGTGATTTGATCCTTTGTTTGATGTGATCCTCGTGTGTTGATCCTCTGTTTGATGTGGTCCTCGTGAGTTGATCTATGTCTGATGTGGTCATCGTAAATTTATCCTGTGTTTGATGTGGTCCTCGTGAGTTGATCCTGTGTTT
>NW_018405919.1:0-237 GCF_002113885.1 Mizuhopecten yessoensis
CACATCTTCTTGTGAAAACATGGCAGGTAGAAACAAATTTACAGGCCCAATGTTCTCATCTACAGAAATGTTGCTTCCATCACCCTTTTTTATTTTAGCTTTCACCGATATCATTGTGTTTTTCAGATCGATGTGTTCCATACCATTTTGACCGGAAATGACGAACTCGATGGGGGCTTCGCCGACGACTTACGAAATGGGAAGAACGTCTTGACAATATACATTCTCTACAGCTGT
>NW_018405919.1:1632-2321 GCF_002113885.1 Mizuhopecten yessoensis
TGTTCTGTATTTTGTAAAGTATCGAAATAGCATGGTCCTAAACGTCCGTATGCACCTTTCGATTATATTTGCCTTCGTATCGTTTTGCGTGGTAAAATAATGAATGTGTTCAGTATCTTGATAGGTATTTTTACCAATCCTGCTAGATCGATCCATATATTATTTGCCAACCCCATCCTTGCAGTATTTCCTAAAGATCGCATTATTAACCTCTCCACCTTTGTCTGTCCGAAGTTTGTGAGGCACTCCACTTCTTTGGACAATTTTCTTGAAAGCGTTCAAAACTTCTTTTGCCGTTTTGTTTTTCAGAGGTTCAATCCATAGATGTCGACTGAAGTCGTCAATAACCATCAAGAGATATCGCACTCCCGAATTATGTTTGGTTAGAGATGTCATGTCTGCCAAATCAGCATCGTACTGTTCACTTGGCCCACCAACTTCAACACGTGCACGTTTAATAGAACGCCTAACTGGTTTTTGTAAACTATAATCATCAAGACTCTGTATATATCTTCTGATCTTATATAAACCAAGGGTTTTAATACATTGTGATTTCAATATTTGGTGAACCTTCACGGGACTGAGCAATGCACCACCATTCTCCAAATTATAATATACGTCATATATAAGTCGTCTCTCTTCCATAGTCAACATATTTGAAAATAATGATACAGAAACATTTATGTACA
>NW_018405920.1:0-237 GCF_002113885.1 Mizuhopecten yessoensis
GTAAACAGGTACACTGGGCCTGTATTACCCAGTGTACAGCCACTGGGCCTGTATTACCCAGTATACAGCCACAGATCTGTGGTTTTATAGTAAACAGGTACACTGGGCCTGTATTACCCAGCGTACAGCCACTGATCTGTGGTTTTATAGTAAACAGGTATACTGGGCCTGTATTACCCAGTATACAGCCATTGATCTATGGTTTTATAGTAAACAGGTACAATGGGCCTGTATTAC
>NW_018405920.1:7860-51558 GCF_002113885.1 Mizuhopecten yessoensis
CCGGTATGGGTGGAGTTAGGATCCTCTCAAACGTTCACCTAGTGGTATGTATATGAAATTAATCAGTCAACAATCGTCTCATTAAAAATTAAATTGATGAATTACGATGTTAATTTGACATGAAAAAGTTCCTTCAGACAAGATATTACCAGAGGTAGAAGGTCCTGTGATCATGATATGTTTTGCACATAAAGTAAATACAATGGCAAGCTCTGTATGATCACAGTAACATACATTAACCATTACATTGCTTAGTTTTACAATTTTTCCATAGCTATCTTATCTGTATCAGTAATATCCTCTGTTCCTACACACAACAGACAGGACTAGCTACACACAACAACCATGACTGGCTATACACAACAACCAGGCCTGGCGGCTACACACAACAACCAGGACTGGCTACACACAAAACAATCACGACTGGCTATACACATAACAACCACGACTGGCTACACACAACAACCAGGACTGGCGGCTACCAACAACAACCAGGACTGGCTATACACACAACAATCAGGACTGGCTATACACATAACAACTAGGACTGGCTACGCCGACTGGCTACACACAACAACCAGGACTGGCGGCTACCAACAACACACACAACAACCAGGACTGGCTATACACATAACAACTAGGCCTGGCTACACACAACAACCAGGACTGGCTATACTCACAACAATCAGGACTGGCTATACACATAACAACCAGGACTGGCTACACACAACCACCAGGACTGGCTATACACACAACAATCAGGACTGGCTACACACAACAACCAGGACTGGATACACACAACAACCAGGACTGGCTATACACACAACAACCAGGACTGGCTACACACAACAATCAGGACTGGTTATACACACAACAATCAGGACTGGCTATACACATAACAACCAGGACTGGCTACACACAACAACCAGGACTGGCTATACACACAACCATCAGGACTGGCTACACACAACAATCAGGACTGGCTACACACAACAGGCCTCCAAACAATTACCACCAAAAGTTAGAAGTAATTTGAAACAAACAAATATTTGAATATTTAGACTAATTAAAGAGAAACCTAAGTGCTAACATCAACATTTACCAACCTTTGAAAGGGAAGCAATATGTATAATTGTCAAGTTATTAGCTGTTTTAAACTTGTAGTTATAATAACCTGTTTAAAGGTGGGTAGAAGGCTACAGATGATGCTGATAATTTTTCTGCCAATTCCTTTAATTATTTTGAAAGTTTTCCAGCAATGATTATTAAATCTATTGATTTGTTACAGAAATACGGATAACACACGCCAGTAATGTGACGGCACAGCACTCACCTCAGTTCTACTACACACTTTCTCCATTTCTCTTAATAATGCCAATTGGAATAAAATATCAATTTTGGTAAAACTTTTTTAATATCACAGATTAAATAAACATGTTTTCATGCAAAAAGCAATTGTTTCTACAAACCTGCAGGGTTTCAGGTTGATGGTATTTTGTGAACCAGACAATTAACTGATATGTCGTGTACCAGACATGCTGTACTTTCTATGTTGCAATATTGTACCAGATTTTATCTAGATGACAATGCAGCGAAAGTAATATCTGCCAGAGCGTATACATTAGTACTAACAGTTCACATGACAGTGTCCTATCTACCAAGCTGAAGCAGTGATTTCTGTTACCACCTACGCTAGGACTAACATTCACATGTCAGTGTCCTATCTACCAACGCTTAAGCAGTGATTTCTATCACCACCTACGCTAAGACTACCATTCACATGTCAGTGTCCTATCTACCAAGCTGAAGGAGTGATTTCTGTCACCACCTACGCTAGGACTAACATTCACATGTCAGTGTCCTATCTACCAACGCTGAAGCAGTGATTTCTATCACCACCTACGCTAAGACTAACATTCACATGTCAGTGTCCTATCTACCAAGCTGAAGCAGTGATTTCTGTCACCACCTACGCTAGGACTAACATTCACATGTCAATGGTTTCAGTACAGGATCAATCATCACATTCTAACTACTAACTCTCTTGTATTTAAAATGGGATTAGTTGAAAAGTCATTTTGCTCTTTCTGCAAAACACATCTGAAAACTATTGAACACATTCTATGGGACTGCCAAGAAGTTAAAAGATTGCTTCATAATTTTGAGAGGTTAACCCAAATTTTTTATATCAACTACTCATTGAATAAAAAACAATTTATTTTTGGTATAATTTGTGCAGACGAACCAGATGCGGAAGTTGAAACTTGGTAATTAAATATTATATTTATAAAACAAAATGTTTTAAAAATAAACTATCTATATTAGCACTCCTCAATGTAATTAAGGAAACATACAAAGTACAAAAACACATTTCAAATAGTAAATATGAGTCAGATAGGTTTATAGGATATTGGAGAAAATGGTCCCCACTGATAGGGACACCCTGACAATATGCCATATTATATGCACAATAACAGTTATTTTTTTTATTCATAAGTATGTTTTGTACAAAATCAAATATCTATAGAAACCATTTCTTTCCTTAAGCTTCTTTATTACACAACTGGAGAATAGACAATTTTTGCACATAATTTATACTTATTTATGTTAGTGTTGTCTCATGTTTTCAAATGTAAGTTTGTATGCAAATTTGTTTATTTATGTTATAATTTTTGTGTAGATGAATGTATATATATATGTGTGTGTATGTTTGTATACATGTTATTATATGTACATGTAGTGTGTAAGTAAGTGTTCGTCCTTTATGTAAGGTTCAAATGTTTTAGTATCTCAACTAAATTTACTAAATTTATGAAATATGATGAAAGAAAGTGATAGAAAGATGAATGTTGAACGAAAACCCTCCTATGAGAGGACAATACATTGTAAAGGGGGAAGATCCCAGGGCTCCTCAACCCTGGCTTCCTCCGTAAACACTTGCCGAGGAAATAAAATATTTGAACCTGAAAAAAAAAACATAAAAAAAACAACATTCACATGTCAGTGTCCTACCTATCAAGCTGTAGCAGTGATTTCTGTCACCACCTACGCTAGGACTAACATTCACATGTCAGTGTCCTATCTACCAAGCTGAAGCAGTGATTTCTGTCACCACCTACGCTAGGACTAACATTCACATGTCAGTGTCCTATCTACCAAGCTGAAGCAGTGATTTCTGTCACCACCTACGCTAGGACTAACATTCACATGTCAGTGTCCTATCTACCAAGCTGAAGCAGTGATTTCTGTCACCACCTACGCTAGGACTAACATTCACATGTCAGTGTCCTATCTACCAAGCTGTAGCAGTGATTTCTGTCACCACCTACGCTAGGACTAACATTCACATGTCAGTGTCCTACCTACCAAGCTGTAGCAGTGATTTCTGTCACCACCTACGCTAGGACTAACATTCACATGTCAGTGTCCTACCTACCAAGCTGTAGCAGTGATTTCTGTCACCACCTACGCTAGGACTAACATTCACATGTCAGTGTCCTACCTACCAAGCTGTAGCAGTGATTTCTGTCACCACCTACGCTAGGACTAACATTCACATGTCAGTGTCCTACCTACCAAGCTGTAGCAGTGATTTCTGTCACCACCTACGCTAGGACTAACATTCACATGTCAGTGTCCTACCTACCAAGCTGTAGCAGTGATTTCTGTCACCACCTACGCTAGGACTAACATTCACATGTCAGTGTCCTACCTACCAAGCTGTAGCAGTGATTTCTGTCACCACCTACGCTAGGACTAACATTCACATGTCAGTGTCCTACCTACCAAGCTGTAGCAGTGATTTCTGTCACCACCTACGCTAGGACTAACATTCACATGTCAGTGTCCTACCTACCAAGCTGTAGCAGTGATTTCTGTCACCACCAAGCTAGGACTAACATTCACATGTCAGTGTCCTATCTACCAAGCTGTAGCAGTGATTTCTGTCACCACCAAGCTAGGACTAACATTCACATGTCAGTGTCCTATCTACCAAGCTGTAGCAGTGATTTCTGTCACCACCTACGCTAGGACTAACATTCACATGTCAGTGTTTCCTTTCTACTGATCATGATCTAAATTGAAAATTCCTTGAGACAAATCATGTAACCTCGACAACCTGTTGCAACTATAATTTTACAGACTTCTCCAAGTATAGGGTCTCCCTTTGTCCCCCTCCTTAGTCTTCTAAAATACTCCTAGCCCTGTAGAATTATGTCATTATACATATTTTAAAATATGTTCCCCTTTAACAATTATTAAAACGGTTTTGACTGCACAATTCACAAAGTCAAACATGACAATCTAATTAAAAATAAATAAAAATCTTAACATTTAGCTTGGGAAACAATCATAACCTACCTGTATGTCCTTGATCTTGGGCAATTGGACTAGCATCCCTCCCAAAGCCTCGAGGGTGATTCCAATGAAGTTGAACACTGTCCACAGAAATGCATAGTACTCTGACCCATGCCAGTAGTACACAAAGGTAAAACACAGCACTGACCCTGTAAACTGTCGCACCATGCCCGACCGTGATCCCCCCAGAGGCACATAGATATATCTGCAAAAAATCAGTAACAATTGGATTCATTTCACCTAAAATCTCTTATAATTGAGCTTTCAATTTCTAAATATGACATCTTTATTGATAAAAGTATTACTTTCCATAATTTAATTTCATAATTGAAACAGATAGAGCCTAAGCCTTAATGTGTGAGATTATTTTTTCAGTAACTTATAAAGGTTGAAAACAATTATCTTAAAGCAAAAAGCCAAGGAAACCTGTATCACCCATTTGGATATTAAAGCAATAATGGCAAAATATTCAAAATAAATGAAGTGCTGCTAATAAGAATCCAGGGGTAAGGCCAGATCGCGGAGCTAATTATGGTAGCATGATTGTATTCATCTTTTCGTTCCCTTATATTATGGTGATAGGGTCACGATTTACCTCAGGACTATGTCCCCAGTGGCCAATAAGACTCCAGAGAACAATCATGGTGGCATGAATGTATTTGTGTAATTGTTCCTTCTTACTCATAACTTCTTTGGGTATATATTCACCATTGCATAGCAATGACACAAACTCACTCTGCTAAATTCAGATGGCATTCATTCTAACTATAAATGCCATTGCCAGACTGCTCATGTCATTATTATTATAACATCAATACGGTAATATCAAAGTTTACTTTGACTATGACTAATAGCTTGACAAAGGGACCAGTCGGTCTCGAAACATTGCGACACGTTTAATATGTACATTGTTTGTGTATAGCTTGACAAAGGTACCAGCCGGTCTCGAAACATTGCGACATGTTTAATACATACATTGTTTGTGTGTAGCTTGACAAAGGGACCAGTCGGTCTCGAAACATTGCGACACGTTTAATATGTACATTGTTTGTGTAAAAAGTAAAGCTTTGATATCACATATTTCCAAACTGATGAATCTTATTTAAGATATCATTATGGTAATGTTGGGCTACCAACAACACATATACCGATTGCGATTTGAGCTATATTATATACTTTAATAGACAAATTTTATTATCTACGAGATCGAAATACTCCAAAAATGGTAAGTTCAAGTATTGACTACCTCTAGTTGGCATTCATAGCCAATGCTAGTGCACTTCACTGAATGGCGATTATTGCAAACTGTAAACAGTTTAATGCTCAATAGAGAGGGGATCTCAACCATTTCCATTCTATGACCCAGGGATTTAGTAACCTAGGGCAGGCCAAGAGCCTGGGACCAGTCCTTAACGCATAATTGTATTCCACTGCAAATCAATAGTATATTCGGTTATGGGGTGGCGATCTCAATAGTTTCCATGGTGTGACCCAGGGACATGGATTGCTTTTCCTGATAGTTTTTTTTTTCTCTTCATGCCTAGCAATTATATACATGGTTATAGGGAGGGGATTGGTTCCAGGTTGTGACAAGGAATTAAGTCCCGAGGCGTGAGGCTACCATTAATATAATCTTATATCATCACCTGAAGATGCATTCAACTAAATTTGATTGATACACATTTCATAGTCCAAGAGAATTTGCGTATAACAACATAACCAAATTACGATGTTTTAGCCCAGCGTCTGCATATCTATAATTTCGAATCCCCACCACCTAAGGATGTTTCCAGTCAAATTTACTGAGACTTCCTTTATAAAGCAGTTCAAAAGAAGAAGTAATTACAATAATTGTTGACAGACGGATGCCACAATATTTCATAAGCATACCTTGGTCTCTCAGACCAGGTGAGCTTAAGATCAGGGTTAAAAAGGTGGGTCTACTGGCGATTTATCACTATGCTATCAGAAATGTTTGATATAAAAGAAAATTCCTCAAACTTTCATCAGTGTTAAGACTAACTCATTTTTTTAATTGATAAATGTGTACATAAACTTATTTTTTAAGGACAGAGGTTCTTAAATATAGTGTGTAATATAAAAGAACTAAATGATAAGTTCATACTTCACCCTTTAAATGTGTAAGACATTGAGAAATAATGTTACCACTTGATTTACCTTTTCATGAAATCATACATGCCACGATCAAAGTATCTGAAAAGATAAAAGATTGATTAAATTCTCACGAGTATTTCTAAGACGGTGGTTGATGTACTACTTGGCATCAATAATTACTCCCCTTCTCAATCCAAACTGAAAGCTTCCAGTTGATCAACATCAGAATATCTATGGAAAATATAATATATCATGTGTGTGTAAGATTTAATAGGCGAGGACTTTGTAAAAGGTAAGATGTGTTTGGTCTTAGGATTAAAATCTGGGGGTTCTGTCCAAAAAATGTATATTACCAATCACCTATTTCTACTACAACTGATCCTAATTATCAATTCTCTGGCCAGCTATAGAATGACAGAGGTGTTGGTTAAATATAATTATAAAACTTATATATATCAACAATGCAGTGTCATGATGGATGCTTTACCAGTGGTTAGCTTACAGTCAGATTGAGTAAAATCTTACAGTAACAAAATATTGCAATTAAAAAGTACAAAAGGCATTGGGTATAGAATTGTAAATGTTGCATTGTGAGTTTTGCATTGAATTTACAAAGATATTGCCTAAAACAAATTTCTATACAGCCCGACTTGTCGTTTGTAAATCATCACCATGTTGATCACAAAAATGTCATATTGTAGTAAGAATAAGTTCCAAAACATGCAACCATTGTTTTATCTTGGTAATCTAACTAATGTCAGTCAATTTTTTGATATTTCGAAAAATGCAAAACCAACAAAAACATGTTTTGTTTTTTTTTAAATTTGAAGAAAAAATAACTCAAATTAGATAAACATGTGCAACAACAGCGACTTGTGAAATGTCTATTTGAGTGCTGTTACTTTCCCCATGGAACTGATTAGAAAGCATTTTTACTGGAAAGCCATCATTTGTTGGTGTTCCTGATGCATTTTTATGACAATTTAATTTGTGTACTGCATTCCAAAATCAATTCACATTGAAGACACATTACCAAATTGCTTGTTTAGGAATTCTTTTTCCTACAGCTAATTTAATTTGTGGCTTTGATTTAAGTTTATATACACAGTATATCTGAAGGATATGTTTATAGACTGTACAATGTATAGACCTTGTGTTTGATGTTACAGGATATCTCTCTTTTATTTTCATCGTTATTTATACAGATGAAAAAATACAGTTGATGATATATAAAGTACGAACCATTCTATACATATTACTAGAGATGGCAAAATTCACCATTCATCAAATATAGATATATTTAAATTCATGTAACAGAGGCCATTACTTTTTCAATGCCTCACCTACGAGTCGAACCCGGGACCTCAATGCCTCCCCCACGAGTCGAACCCGGGACCTCTTGTGTACTAGTCTTAGGCTCTATTGAATGAGCTAGAAAGGAATTTTCCCTAGCCGAGTCGGTAGGAAGCGGCCAGTATTTTACAAGGGCGACATGCATTATACCTTCATATTCAAACTTGTCACAACCATAAAATACATGTTAGCGTGATCATAGTACATCCTGTCTAAAAGCTCCTAGTTTTACACAATCCTTGTTTACCTTGTAAGACATATCGTAAAGTTCATATTTGCAAACGTTATGAAAAATGTTACATAAAAACTGTCCCTTTATAAAAGTATCGGCTATAATGCACTATCCATTATATAAGTCCAATAAAATCTATATGTTAATTATAGTGTCACATTCAAACTTGTTATAGTGAAATAAAGTAAAGATAGTACATCACATCTTACATATAACAAAACTACATAGCCCTTGTTTACTATGTAAGATATATCACTGACTCGTATTCACCATACATCATAGAGTAATGTTGTACATACTTATACATGTATACGTACATACAAACACACCTGTCCTATATAACACCATAGTATACATAATTATACATGTATACATACATACAAACACACCTGTCCTATATAACACAATAGTATACATACTTATACATGTATACATACATACAAACACACCTGTCCTATATAACACAATAGTATACATACTTATACATGTATACGTACATACACACACACCTGTCCTATATAACACTATAGTATACATACTTATACATGTATACGTACATACAAACACACCTGTCCCATATAACACTATAGTATACATACTTATACATGTATACGTACATACAAACACACCTGTCCTATATAACACTATAGTATACATACTTATACATGTATACGTACATACAAACACACCTGTCCTATATAACACTATAGTATACATACTTATACATGTATACGTACATACAAACACACCTGTCCTATATAACACTATAGTATACATACTTATACATGTATACGTACATACAAACACACCTGTCCTATATAACACTATAGTATACATACTTATACATGTATACGTACATACAAACACACCTGTCCTATATAACACTATAGTATACATACTTATACATGTATACGTACATACAAACACACCTGTCCTATATAACACTATAGTATACATACTTATACATGTATACGTACATACAAACACACCTGTCCTATATAACACTATAGTATACATACTTATACATGTATACGTACATACAAACACACCTGTCCTATATAACACTATAGTATACATACTTATACATGTATACGTACATACAAACACACCTGTCCTATATAACACTATAGTATACATACTTATACATGTATACGTACATACAAACACACCTGTCCTATATAACACTATAGTATACATACTTATACATGTATACGTACATACAAACACACCTGTCCTATATAACACTATAGTATACATACTTATACATGTATACGTACATACAAACACACCTGTCCTATATAACACTATAGTATACATACTTATACATGTATACGTACATACAAACACACCTGTCCTATATAACACTATAGTATACATACTTATACATGTATACGTACATACAAACACACCTGTCCTATATAACACTATAGTATACATACTTATACATGTATACGTACATACAAACACACCTGTCCTATATAACACTATAGTATACATACTTATACATGTATACGTACATACAAACACACCTGTCCTATATAACACTATAGTATACATACTTATACATGTATACGTACATACAAACACACCTGTCCTATATAACACTATAGTATACATACTTATACATGTATACGTACATACAAACACACCTGTCCTATATAACACTATAGTATACATACTTATACATGTATACGTACATACAAACACACCTGTCCTATATAACACTATAGTATACATACTTATACATGTATACGTACATACAAACACACCTGTCCTATATAACACTATAGTATACATACTTATACATGTATACGTACATACAAACACACCTGTCCTATATAACACTATAGTATACATACTTATACATGTATACGTACATACAAACACACCTGTCCTATATAACACTATAGTATACATACTTATACATGTATACGTACATACAAACACACCTGTCCTATATAACACTATAGTATACATACTTATACATGTATACGTACATACAAACACACCTGTCCTATATAACACTATAGTATACATACTTATACATGTATACGTACATACAAACACACCTGTCCTATATAACACTATAGTATACATACTTATACATGTATACGTACATACAAACACACCTGTCCCATATAACACTATAGTTTACATACTTATACATGCATACGTACATACAAACACACCTGTACTATATAACACTATAGTATACATACTTATACATCTATACGTACATACAAACACACCTGTCCTATATAACACTATAGTATACATACTTATACATGTATACATACATACAAACACACCTGTCCTATATAACACTATGGTATACGTACTTATACATGTATACGTACATACACACACACCTGTCCTATATAACACTATAGTATACGTACTTATACATGTATACGTACATACAAACACACCTGTCCTATATAACACTATAGTATACATACATTTATAAGATGAAGTCAGACAGAACATTGCGGTACATGACCACCGACATGATTTATAAATGCAAACTAGTCAAATGAAAATAATAATTATCTAGTTTTCTCATTAGAAATATCAAAGAGGTAACAATGATTAATTTAACAGCTAATTATCACAAAACGACAATCATATGATGTGCTATTGGTTAGAAATTGATGAGTTTCAAAGTAAATGCAGATAATGGCCTACCAGGAGTATGTCTGCCAGAGCTACTATTAATATATTGTATTGTACCACTTATAGCCATTCATTAGGCCTATATCTATTGTCCCAGCATCAAGCCTGTAGACATTACACAGGCCATACAGCTGATATATGCTGGTATGTCTATACAATTTTATTCATCGAGTTAATCAATGCTATTTATTTCCTAAACTTGTACAGAAAGTAATTCCATAAACAGCATACTCAATTATTAATTGAAATAAACCTCATGTGGGTTTACCAGTATATGTCATGGTGAAGTATGATACTACTCTTTTGTATATTACAACAGGTAACCTGCAGTTTAATCCTTAGTTTGTGCCTGACGTATATTTCATTTCAATCCTATGTAACCCATCACTTAGGAATACTACACACACACACACACACACACACACACACACACACCCTCCCTCCCCATTTTTAAACAAATCAATAAGACCTTACACCCAGAAATAATTATAGGTCAATATCATTACTCTTATTAGCAGATGTAATTTGAGGATGTTTTTTAATATGTTTGACCATGGGGAAAATGAACGTATATTAAGGTATATTGGAACAACCTTGACAACCAAGCTAAGGGCCAAATATCATTAGTCTAGGCCTTATTCCATCGTTATAAAGCAGAGTATACAGTATATAAGGTTGTCATTGTTTTACATGTTATTCATACTTAATGAAACAAATAATTGTGTAATATTGAACTGGATAATTAGGTCAAGTGGCGGTAAGGTTAATACTGTGGCCCGGTGAGGATAGTGTAACAGAGTGATCTGTCAGGCCTCGGCAACAGTCCAGCCATGTTGTTACCTTCTTAACGTTGAAGGCAATACATGTACACCATGGAGTAAACCACGGATCCATTTTGTTTGTTATGTAATGTGTATATTCACCAATGATCACATGTCCAGTAAAACACGGATCCATTTTGTTTGTTATGTAATGTGTACATTCACCAATGATCACATGTCCGTGAAAACCACGGATCCTTTTTGTTTTTTATGTAATTTGTATATTCACCAATGATCACATGTCGGAGAAAACCACGGATCCTTTTGGTTGTTATGTAATGTGTATATTCACCAATGCTCACATGTCCGAGAAAACCACGGATCCATTTTGTTTGTTATGTAATTTGTATATTCACCAATGATCACATGTCCAGTAAACCACGGATCCATTTTGTTTGTTATGTAATGTGTATATTCACCAATGATCACATGTCCGAGAAAACCACAGATCCTTTTTGTTTGTTATGTAATTTGTATATTCACCAATTATCACATTTCCATGGGAAGGAAAAACAAATTATCTCATATTTTGCTTTAATTGCTACTAATTGTTCAATTAAAGTTTAGGTAATATTGTAGCTTCATTACTATGTAATATTGTTACTTCATTAGTATGTAATATTGTTACTTCATTAATATGTAATATTGTAACTTCATTACTATGTAATATTGTAACTTCATTAATATGTAATATTGTAACTTCATTACTATATAATATTGTTACTTCATTAATATGTAATATTGTAACTTCAGTACGATGTAATATTGTAACTTCATTACTATGTAATATTGTAACTTCATTAATATGAATCATGTATCATACTTAATATATAAGAACATCTTTGGTTCTTAATTTTCCAGATAATGAAGAAATTTGAATTTTGGTTTTCTATTTAACTTTTTTAAATTTCCCTTCAAAATTCTGTTGGCATAAAAAAAAATGCATGAAAATACAAAAGAAATAATCATTCAAATTTCAACATTCATTTTGTATATCTATAGGACATATTATCACTTGTCATGGAAACTTTGAATATAATATTAGGTAACTCAAAACATGATACCTGATGATACAAAACATAAACTGGAGGTCGAAATAGGTTTTATCATAAATGATCCCTTAAAAATGTCTGTAAGTCTTGAATGCCCCCTTGGCTTTGTGGTTGACTGATAAATAGCAAGTGACCTTGACATTGAATTTGGAACCTGAATACAAACTAATCTAAGGTATTTTCNAGGTCACATCCTGTTGTAATGTGATGTGAAGTGGTGGTCAGGTCACATCCTGTTGTGATGTGATGTTAAGTGGTGGTCCCATCACATCCTGTTGTGATGTGATGTGAAGTGGTGGTCAGGTCACATCCTGTTGTGATGTGATGTGAATTGGTGGTCAGGTCACATCATGTTGTGATATGACATGAAGTGGTGGTCAGGTCACATCCTGTTGTGATGTGACATGAAGTGGTGGTCAGGTCACATCCTGTTGTGATGTGATGTGAAGTGGTGGTCACGTCACATCCTGTTGTGATGTGATGTGAAGTGGTGGTCAGGTCCTATCCTGTTGTGATGTGATGTGAAGTGGTGGTCAGGTCACATCCTGTTGCGATGTGATGTGAAGTGGTGGTCATGTCACATCCTGTTGTGACGTGACGTGAAGTGGTGGTCACATCACATCCTGTTGTGATGTGATGTGAAGTGGTGGTCAGGTCACAACCTGTTGTTATGTGATGTGAAGTGGTGGTCAGGTCACATCCTGTTGTGATGTGATGTGAAGTGGTGGTCAGGTCCTATCCTGTTGTGATGTGATGTGAAGTGGTGGTCAGTTCACATCCTGTTGTGATGTGATGTGAATTGGTGGTCAGGTCACATCATGTTGTGATATGACATGAAGTGGTGGTCAGGTCACATCCTGTTGTCATGTGACATGAAGTGGTGGTCAGGTCACATCCTGTTGTGATGTGACATGAAGTTGTGGTCAGGTCACATCCTGTTGTGATGTGATGTTAAGTGGTGGTCACATCACATCCTGTTGTGATGTGATGTGAAGTGGTGGTGAGGTCACATCCTGTTGTGATGTGATGTGAAGTGGTGGTCAGGTCACAACCTGTTGTTATGTGATGTGAAGTGGTGGTCAGGTCACATCCTGTTGTTATGTGATGTTAAGTGGTGGTCAGGTCACATCCTGTTGTGATGTGATGTGAAGTGGAGGTCATGTCACATCCTGTTGTGATGTGATGTGAAGTGGTGGTCCCATCACATCCTGTTGTGATATGATGTGAAGTGGTGGTCAGGTCACATCCTGTTGTGATGTGATTTGAAGTAGTGGTCAGGTCACATCCTGTTGTGATGTGATGTGAAGTGTAGGTCACATCACATCCTGTTGTGATGTGTTGTGAAGTGGTGGTCAGGTCACATCCTGCTGTGATGTGTCGTGATTGGACGTGATGGTCACGTGACATCCTGTTGTGATGTGATGGGACGTGATGTGGTGGTCTTGTCACATCCTGTTGTGATGTGATATGACATGAAGTGGTGGTCTTGTCACATCCTGTTGTGATTTGATGTGAAGTGGTGGTCAGGTCACATCCTGTTGTGATGTGATGTGAAGTGGTGGTCAGGTCACATCCTGTTGTGATGTGATGTGAAGTGGTGGTTACGTCACATCCTGTTGTGATGTGATGTGAAGTGGTGGTCAGGTCACATCCTGTTGTGATGAGACATGAAGTAGTGGTCATGTCACATCCTGTTGTGATGTGATGTGAAGTGGTGGTCAGGTCACATCCTGTTGTGATGTGTTGTGAAGTGGTGGTCAGGTCACATCCTGCTGTGATGTGATGTGATTGGACATGATGGTCACGTGACATCCTGTTGTGATGTGATGGGACATGATGTGGTGGTCTTGTCACATCCTGTTGTGATGTGATATGACATGAAGTGGTGGTCTTGTCACATCCTGATGTGATTTGATGTGAAGTGGTGGTCAGGTCACATCCTGTTGTGATGTGACATGAAGTGGTGGTCTTGTCACATCCTGTTGTGATTTGATGGAACGTGATGCGGTGGTCTTGTCACATCCTGTTGTGATGTGATGGGACGTGATGTGGTGGTCTTGTCACATCCTGTTGTAATGTGATTGGACGTGATGGTCACGTGACATCCTGTTGTGATGTGATGGAACATGAAGTGGTGGTCTTGTCACATCCTGTTGTGATGTGATGGGATGTGAAGTGGTGGTCTTGTCACATCCGGTTGTGATGTGATGGGAAGGACGTTGGTAACACTATATGCCCCCTCCAATAAAATGACGGGGGCATCCAATACAAAACAAATAAATTATCTTTGCAGCATCTGTTTTAAACTCTCAAAATTAAGGTGTTACATAATCGACTTTACCACATTGATGTTTACTTTAATAGCCAATTATAAAACTATAGGATTGAGGACTTATTCCACATCCCAGTTGTACATGTAAGCTGAAACTTGAACCTGACAGGATGGATGAGTATACGTATTGTAGCATAAAATACACTGAATGAGTATTCTGATCATAGTGACTTACTTCCACATATCCGAGTATAGGTATATATAGGAAATACATTTCGGCCCCTTGGGTGGTTCAAGGTCATCTGTTTTGGCCACAATGGATGGAAGTCCAAACATGACGGTGTACTTCGTCATGAAGAACTGACCGCTACAATACCCAATACCAGCCATTGTCCATAAATTGATTTCTTGCATTATAGTGGAGTTGTGTTGTAGAGCATTGAAGTAGAAATAATGCAGACAAATCTCATTCACGAAGGCCCAGAATAGAATACGACACAAGTCTGTACAAAGAGAGGTAACTCTTGTCCACGTCCAAGGCTTTCTCTGCTGGCATATCTAGGAAATATACAAATGAACCATTTACTGAACTAACTTAAACAAGTCATCAAATACTTTATATTTAGACAGAGAATATTAGTGCAAGCATACAATATATGGTAAATATATGTGGAGGGTAAAATTAACACTGAGTAAATACAGATTTTTATAGTGAAGGGTGAATATCTCATGTGGCAACAGTTTCCTTGTATATAGGCCTAGTAAACAAATTAACCCTAATAAACAATCAGTTTATCAATCAACACATGAACAATCCAACATTTTCAAAAACATAGAAAATTGTTTCAAAATGTTGTATTTGGAACTCGAGTTCAAATCCATGTTTAGAGTAGCTACATACAGCCTACCATCCTCACCTGTGAGGAGTACACTGTGTTCAGAGTATCTACATACATCCTACCACCCTCACCTGTGAGGAGAACACTGCGCTCAGAGTATCTACATACATCCTACCACCCTCACCTGTGAGGAGAACACTGTGTTGAGAGTAGCTTCATAAAGCCTACCACCCTCACCTGTGAGGAGTACACTGTGTTTAGAGTAGCTACATACAGCCTACCATCCTACCTGTGAGGAGTACACTGTGTTCAGAGTATCTACATACATCCTACCCCCCTCACCTGTGAGGAGAACACTGTGTTCAGAGTATCTACATTCATCCTACCACCCTCACCTGTGAGGAGAACACTGCGCTCAGAGTATCTACATACATCCTACCACCCTCACCTGTTAGGAGAACACTGTGTTTAGAGTAGCTACATACATCCTACCATCCTCGCCTGTGAGGAGAACACTGTGTTTAGAGTAGCTACATACACCCTACCATCCTCACCTGTGAGGAGAACACTGTGTTCAGAGTATCGACAGGCATCCTCCCACCCTCACCTGTGAGGAGAACACTGTGTTTAGAGTATCTACAAAAAGCCTACTATCCTCACCTGTGAGGAGAACACTGTGTTTATAGTAGCTACATAAAGCCTACCATCCTCACCTGTGAGTATAACTCTGTGTGTGTTTAGAGTATCTACATACAGCTTACATCCTCACCTGTGAGGAGAACACTGTGTTTAGAGTATCTACATAAAGCCTACCATCCTCACCTGTGAGTATAACTCTGTGTGTGTTTAGAGTATCTACATACAGCTTACCATCCTCACCTGTGAGGAGAACACTGTGTTCAGAGTATCGACAGGCATCCTCCCACCCTCACCTGTGAGGAGAACACTGTGTTTAGAGTATCTACAAAAAGCCTACTATCCTCACCTGTGAGGAGAACACTGTGTTTAGGGTATCTACATACAGCCTACCACCCTCACCTGTGAGGAGAATACTGTGGGAAGATTAGATACATAAAGCCTACCATCCTCACCTGTGAGGAGTACGCTGTGTTTATAGTAGTTACATAAAGCCTACCATCATCACCCGTGAGTAGAACACTGTGTTTAGAGTATCTACATACAGCTTACCATCCTCACCTGTGAGGAGAACACTGTGTTTATAGTAGCTACATAAAGCCTACCATCCTCACCTGTGAGGAGTACGCTGTGTTTATAGTAGTTACATAAAGCCTACCATCCTCACCTGTGAGGAGGACACTGTGTTTAGAGAAGCTTCATAAAGCCTACCACCCTCACCTGTGAGGAGAAAACTGTGTTTAGAGTAGCTACATACAGCCTACCATCCTCACCTGTGAGGAGTACACTGTGTTTATAGTAGTTACATAAAGCCTACCATCCTCACCCGTGAGTAGAACACTGTGTTTAGAGTATCTACATACAGCCTACCATCCTCACCTGTAAGGAGTACACTGTGTTTAGAGTAGCTACATACAGCCTACCATCCTCACCTGTGAGGAGTACACTGTTTTTATAGTAGTTACATAAAGCCTACCATCCTCACCCGTGAGTAGAACGCTGTGTTTAGAGTATCTACATACAGCCTACCATCCTCACCTGTAAGGAGGACACTGTGTTTAGAGTAGCTACATACAGCCTACCACCCTCACCTGTGAGGAGAATACTGTGGTAAGATTAGATACATAAAGCCTACCATCCTCACCTGTGAGGAGTACACTGTGTTCAGAGTATCTACATACATCCTACCACCCTCACCTGTGAGGAGAACACTGTGTTTAGAGTATCTACAAAAAGCCTAACATCCTCACCTGTGAGGAGAACACTGTGTTTAGAGTAGCTACATACAGCCTACCACCCTCACCTGTGAGGAGTACACTGTGTTTAGAGTATCTACATACAGCCTACCACCCTCACCTGTGAGGAGTACACTGTGTTTATAGTAGCTACATAAAGCCTACCATCCTCACCTGTGAGGAGAACACTGTGTTTATAGTAGCTACATAAAGCCTACCATCCTCACCTGTGAGGAGAACACTGTGTTTATAGTAGTTACATAAAGCCTACCATCCTCACCTGTGAGGAGAACACTGTGTTTAGAGTAGCTACATAAAGTCTTCCACCCTCACCTGTGAGGAGAGCACTGTGTTTAGGGTAGCTACATAAAGTCTTCCACCCTCACCTGTGAGGAGAGCACTGTGTTTAGGGTAGCTACATAAAGCCTACCACCCTCACCTGTGAGGAGTAAACTGTGTTTAGAGTATCTACATACAGCCTACCACCCTCACCTGTGAGGAGAATACTGTGGTAAGATTAGATACATACAGCCTACCACCCTCACCTGTGAGGAGTAAACTGTGTTTAGAGTAGCTACATAAAGCCTACCATCCTCACCTGTGAGGAGAACACTGTGTTTAGAGTATCTACATAAAGCCTACCACCCTCATCTGTGAGGAGAACACTGTATTTAGTTTAGCTACATTAAGTCTACCACTCTCACCTGTGAGGAGAACACTGTGTATGGCATAATTGGTCCTGTGAAAAATAGAGGGAAGTAGAAGACGTAGAAAAGCATATCTATTGGGCCATATCCTAATGTTAGGTGTGATTCCTCTTCTTTTTCATTAATATCTTTGTGACTGTCGTCTGTGTTTGACCTTTTGACCTTCTCCAGACAGAAACTTGTGTATCTGAGCTGCAGCAGGGCTAGGGTAAACATTAGTAGGTAGATCTTGTAGCCATCAACATCATGAGTGTTTAATGCTTTCTGAAAACACAAAAAATACTTTATATTTTATTTCATATATTAATTATATCAATAGTACAGAAATTCAATAAATATCCAGGTTGTCTTTTTTTACAATTTAAACATAATGCAAATTCTACTCTATGGGAAATTTGAATGTGTGTTACACTTGATGGGAAAGTTGAACGCAAGTCTTATTTGATGCTATAGGGTGTGGAACATAAGTCACAGTACTGTCTCACTTAGGGAGGTGGAACATAAGTCACAGTATTGTCACACATTGGGAGGTAGAACATAAGTCACAGTAATGTCACAAAGGTGGAACTTAAGTCACACTACTGTCACACGTTGTTAGGTAGAACATAAGTCACAGTATTATCTCACTTTGGGAGGTGGAACATAAGTCACAGTATTGTCACACATAGGGAGGTGGAACATAGTCACAGTACTGTCACACTTTGGGAGGTGGAACATTAGTCACAGTACTGTCACACATTGGGAGGTGGAACATAAGTCACAGTTCTGTCACACTTTGGGAAAGTTGAACATAAGTCACAGTTCTGTCACACATTGGGAGGGGAAACTTAAATCACAGTACTGCCACCCATTGGGAGGTGGAACATAAGTCACAGTACTGTCACACATTGGGAGGTGGAACATAAGCACACTACTGTCACACATTGGGAGGTGGAACATAAGTCACAGTATTGTCACACATTGGGAGGTGGAACATAACTGTCACACATTGGGAGGTGGAACATAAAACACCCTACTGTCTCACTTTGGGAGGTGGAACACAAGTCACATTACTGTCACACATTGGGAGGTGGAACATGAGTCACAATACTGTCACACTTTGGGAGGTGGAACATAAGTCACACTAATGTCACACATTGGGAGGTGGAACATAAGTCAAAGTTCTGTCACACTTTGGGAGGTGGAACATAAGTCACAGTTCTGTCACACTTTGGGAAAGTTGAACATACATCACAGTTCTGTCACACATTGGGAGGTGAAACTTAAATCACAGTACTGTCAACCACTGGGAGGTGGAACATAAGTCACAGTACTGTCACACATTGGGAGGTGGAACATAAGCATAGTACTGTCACACTTTGGGATGTAGAACACAAGTCACATTACTGTCACACATTGGGAGGTGGAACATAAGTCACAGTTCTGTCACACTTTGGGAAAGTTGAACATACGTCACAGTTCTGGCACACATTGGGAGGTGAAACTTAAATCACAGTACTGCCACCCATTGGGAGGTGGAACATAAGTCACAGTATTGTCAAACATTGGGAGGTGGAACATAAGTCACATTACTGTCACACATTGGGAGGTTGAACATAAAACACAGTACTGTCACACATTGGGAGGTGGAACATAAGTCACCCTACTGTCTCACTTTGGGAGGTGGAACACAAGTCACATTACTGTCACACATTGGGAGGTGGAACATAAGTCACAGTACTGTCACACATTGGCAGGGGGAACATTAGGCACACTACTGTCACACATTGGGAGGTGGAACATAAGTCACACAACTGTCACATATTGGGAGGTGGAACATTAGTCACATAATTGTCTCCNGTAAAAACATGTGTAATTTATACTTGTACTTGGGAGGTAAAAGCATGTGTTATTTATACTAGTACTTCAGAAGTAGAAACATGTAAATTATACTTGTACTGGGGAGGTTAAACATGTGTAATTTATACTTGTACTGGGGAGGTAAAAACATGTGTAATTTATACTTGTACTTCAGAAGTAGAAACATGTAAATTATACTTGTACTGGGGAGGTAAAAACATGTGTAACTTATCCTTGTACTTGGGAGGTAAAAGCATGTGTTATTTATACTAGTACTTCAGAAGTAGAAACATGTAAATTATACTTGTACTGGGGAGGTTAAACATGTGTAATTTATACTTGTACTGGGGAGGTAAAAACATGTGTAATTTATACTTGTACTTCAGAAGTAGAAACATGTAAATTATACTTGTACTGGGGAGGTAAAAACATGTGTAATTTATACTTGTACTAGGGAGGTAAAAACATGTGTTATTTATACTAGTACTTCAGAAGTAGAAACATGTGTTTCCTCCCTAGTACAAGTTTAATTTACATGTTTCTACTTCTGAAGTTAAAAACATGAAATTCATAACATTAATAAGCATTTGTCCAGATTTGTATGTTTTTTTTGCCGGAAAGATGTGGCTAGCCTATGCATGCCACAAATACTTGTCAAACCACCTAATTATCCCCTTGTAACATTAACTGTGATTGTGATAAAATCAAGGTAATATATACATGTGTCAATCACATGAATTGTACAATTATATAGCTTTATTATACATTTTCACTTCTCTGGTGCTGACTTACATGTACGAAGTTCCAGTCACAGATTCTTGCTAAGGCCATGTGTCCAACATACCAAGGAGTAACCCTCAAGAAATACTGATAGAAAAAGTGCCACTCATAGTTGGAAATGTCCTTCAAAAGATGAATGCAAAATATATCAGTGTTTAACTAATAATTAATTTTGATAAAGCATTATCTATACATACTTTAAAACCAGATTCATTAAAAACAGTATAGGCACTAGTAAACTGTTTGACTACAAACTCTTTTAAATGTGACAAAGGTTTCCTTCAATAGTCCTTCAATCTATAATGCAAGATTATTTTCAGCTCTCAACTCATACAAAAGTTCATAAAGAAATCTATTTCTTATTTTTACCAGTTTTAGTTTTGAAATAAACAAATGTTTTCCTCTCAGACAAGCCTGGTTTTACAAACACTAATGGATTTTAGCAGCTGTACCTATTAAACTTTCATTAATACAATAAAAACTCCAATAAAGTCAAGCATTGTAGTCAAATCAACAGTAACTTAGTGTAAAAGTGAACAGGCTTTATTTATACCTTATCTCTGCCAAGTATTTTCCATCCTTCTTCAAAATCAAACATGTTGAGAAGCCCATCATGTTCTGAAGAAATAAATATCAAAGTACATTATAATATGTATCTGGTTCCATGTACATCTCTATAGCATGTCTGGTCAGTCTAGTGTACTGGTCACAGTATAGGGTACTGATCAGTCTAGTGTACTGGTCACAGTCTAGTGTACTGGTCATAGTCTAGTGTACTGGTCACAGTCTAGTGTACTGATCACAGTCTAGTGTACTGGTCACAGTCTAGTGTACTGGTCATAGTATAGTGCACATATGACAGTCTAATGTACTGGTCACAGTCTAGTGTACTGGTCACTGTACAGTGTACTAGCCACATTCTAGTGTACTGGTGAAAGTCTAGTGTACTGGTCACATCCTAGTGTACTGGTCACAGTCTTGTGTTTTGGTCACGGTCTACTGAACCGTTCACAGTCTAGTATACTGGTCATTTTCTAGTGTACTGGTCACAGTATAGTGTACTGGATACGGTATAGTGAACTGTTCAGTCTAGTGTACTGGTCACAGTCTTGTGTTTTGGTCACGGTCTACTGAACCGTTCACAGTCCAGTGTATTGGTGACAGTCTAGTATACTGGTTATTGTCTAGTGTACTGGTCACATTCTAGTGTACATGTATACGTACTGGTCATAGTTTAGTGTACTGGTCACAGTCTAGTGTACTGGTCACAGTCAAAGTGTACTGGTCACAGTTTAGTCTCCTGATCACAGTCTAGCTTAGGTACTGATCACAGCCTAATCTAGAGTATTAGTCTCAGTCTAGGGAACTGATCACAACCTAGAATTTGTCATGTTGAATCACATTATAAAAGTTTAGGATTAGAGGTTGTGTTGCCAGTAAATATATCTGAATCATTATCATACTTGTTGTAAGTAACAGTGAATTGAACTACGAAGTAACCTTACCTACAGACATCCAGTAGACACAGAGCAAAAGGCACAAATAACATTATCACATTGATCTGTACCAATAAGTTAACTTACCTATGGATGCCCAGTAGACGCAGGCACAAATGTAGATCACCACACTGATATGTACCACTAGGTAAAAACTCAACTCCCATATTGGCAGAGCAGAGATCCCATCATAGTCGTCTTTACTTGGTTCTTTGTTCACTTTCTTTCTCTTCCCCATCTTGGTCCTTATAATGTGCTCAAGCACTGTTCTGTGTTTGTCTTAACACTTGAAAAAAATGATAGGAAACAATCTATATTTTCATTACAAATACAATATTGACACAGTATACTAAATACATATTATCTACATCGAGCCATTTTTCGAAGTAATTTAGTGTTGATGCATGCAAGCTATATAAACCTGTCTCATTCAGTCACACTTTTATTCATCCCTTCTCTTTTTATTGAACAAATAATATGGGGTTCCACACATATCATAGGTATGTTTGTCGATAACTGAATACGAGCAAATATATGTGCACAACTTTGTAGTATACGAGATGCCGACCAGTTCATATCTACGTTGACTTACCAGTCTCAGGGTCTACAGGTAACTGCAGGGTGCCATGGTCTCACTTCATTCTTCCGTCCTTAAGGATGTCATGCCGATCGGACGTTACACATCAGTTAAACGGATCCAGTTTGTGAAAAATGTCGTTGTTTGAAAATACTTGGCTTGTGAAATAGCATACTCCCCCGATAATGAAATACAACACCGCTAATATCAGTTATAAACACATGTAAAGCAAAACACGAAAGAGTTCCAATACACCGCTTTTCTAAACATCACACGTGCACGCGGACAACGGATTGAAACATTTTGGTCTATACGGATTTCAGGTATATAGTCTAACTTGCACAAAATAATAGCATTTAAACCACGGACTTAGATAATAATCTAATTCCGTGTTTAAACATAAAGAATTTTCTTTTATCTTATTTATTTGCAATGGAAAACGTGCATAGCCGTTGATATACTTTTTAATTACTGATATCTGCATATATATACAACTGTATATACTAAAACGAGACCCAGAGGGATATAAGTTAGCAATCATGACAAAATATTCTCATTAAAAACGACGTCGAATCTTTACACACGACCTCTTGATTATTCAGAAGAATTTTTAAATATTTGGAACCAGTGACCCTGAAAAAAGGCAAGGTATTTTATTTGATGAAGCTTTATAGTACTATATTTTAAACATTCTGATCACGGTTCTTCAGAAGATATTTATTTATTCATTTTTTTTTTAAATATTAGGCCCTGCAACCTGGAAAATAGTTCAAGTTCAATAATTTCAACAAACATGATAGCCATGACACATTTAATCCCTGTTTGTAAAAATAGTACAGTATGCTATTCAAAAAGGCCTAAGTTTGATTTCTAGATCTGTACGTGTCTCTCGTTTGAAAGACGCTGAATCGTCTACCGTTTAATACCACAGAACGAAAGACTGGAACGCACTTTCTGACATTATTAAACAGACTAACAGCAGAAGTAGCTTTAAATCTTATGTATTTTTCTTTACTAACTGTAAAATACTAGTGCTATAAAAAGAGTATGGATATCTTTCTGCTATTCCCCTATTGCCATGATTTCGTCGTCGAAGGGATTGGTCTCTCGGCCAGGGGACGGAACCCATTGCCTTCCTCACATGGGCGAACGTTCAACAATAATGCCAAAAGTGAGGTGTTGCCAAGCAAGGCTATAGGAAATAAAACGTAGTTAGAAGTAGAGAGAAAAATCAAATACATGTATCCCAAATATTCCAATGGGTGCAGCAAATTTATTTTGGTCGCTTCTTGTTCCCCACTTTAGTCGCCTCTTATAATACGTGCATTGGGAAACAGAAGGTGTATTTTTTGTTCTCGGTCCCCGTCCTGCAGAGGTGCAGCGATGCGGCCAAGTAAATTCCATCGACAGTGAGTAAAAACACTGTTGACAGGATTAAGACCATTCAAAAGCACTGGCCAAGATGACAATCATAAAGACCTCAGCCAACTGACAACTTGGAAAATTCTTTACCAGGTTCTGTCACTAGACCATGTAGCAATACCCGATGACTTGTGATCAGCCACCTTAGCCCAAATACATAGGAAAGGTGAGAAGCAGTCGTCCACTTTCTCCGACTTCCATCGCAGCATCCATGTACACTGCTGTATCACATAGTCTACAGCACCATGGGTGGTTTCGACCGACACCAGATACTCTGTGACGAACAACATGGATTCAGATTCAAAGAGTCATGTAATCACAATTACTTACAACAGCACATGATATTACTAATGACATCGAGGATGGTTACCACAGTAGATATCATGTTGTTTGACTTTACCGAGGTATCTGACAATATTCCCTACGCCAGACTATTATTCAAGATGGACTACTACGGAATACGATACAAAACACTTAGTTGGTCAAGAAACATTCTTTCAAACAGATCTCAATTTGTAATTCTAGACAACCACAAATCTGAGCAACTTGATATAACATCCGGGTTCTACAAGGCACGGTGACGGGGTCTTTATTATTTTGGCATAACATCAAATACTGGGCTATAGGTGTACAGTCATCCGTGCCCCAGGACGAGTCAACTCCACTCGACGTTCCACACCTTTCATAATGGACACACGCTAGTAGTGGACAGCAATGAATACCTTAGAATGACCTACTGCAAAGATCTGATGGGGAAACAAACTTATCAATTAGTCAACTGGTAAAGCCTCTTTGACCTTTGATATTCCTAGGAAGAATATATACGGATTTGTACTGGAGACATTAAAACGCCAAAACACATCACCTTGGTACGACCAACCCTAGAGTATTACGTCTCTCCAGTATGGGATCACTTCCTGGGTTTGTGTCCTCATGCATGGACTCGGAGTATCCACCTGGCTCGGATAGTGACACTTTCAAATCTACCCTTTCAACCACGATTCTTCTTTAATAATACTGATATTCAAATAACTGAAAATCATAAACACCTTGGCGTCAATTTAAGCAGTGATGGGAAATGCACAGAGCATATAGATGATATTATTCGTAAAGCTTCCAAATATATTGCAACGTTAAGAAAACTTAGCAGAAATAATCTTGACAAAATCTATCTGACATATATCCGACCACTTCTTGAATATGCATGTGGGGTATGGGATAATTGTGGGGAAGCTAATTCATTAAATATTGAAAAAACTCCAGTTAGAAGCCGCTCGGATTGTCACAGGGTTGCCCATACATATACTAAACTTGAGTTACTATACACCGAAACGGGTTGGACACCATTATGAGTTGAAAGAAAGATCCGTAAATTGTCAATGTTTTATACAATAAATAACGATATTGCCCCCGAATACTTTTTTTTAAATCGATAATAAAGAAAAGTATCAATAAGAACGATAATAAACTTTTGGAGCACGTAAATCTAACATATTACATTGTCGTTTAAGAAATCGTGCGAGTTCTTTAAACTATGATTTATTTAGAGCAAATTTAATTGTAGTTGTGGGTATCCCTGTGAGGATTCAAACCATTTCTTTTTTACCTGTCCTAAATATAATCTATCCGACTTTCATTTTTTAGGTCAATGTCATGGTACCCTGGTCAAGTAAATATTGATCTTTTACTGAAAGGAGATATCAATCTAAGAAATAATGATAACTCAAATATTGCAAGAATAGTTCAACTCTACATAGACAGAACTCGCAGGTTTGAATAGTTGCGTCCCCTACACTTTCACTTCTTCTCACTCTTTCTACTTTCATGATAAGTAAATTGATAATGAACGTGTATTATGTGTATAATTTGATATTATTTACTTACTGCCTATTACTTTTATGATTTGATTGTGTTCACAACAAAACATGCACTTTTCATTATACACATGTATTCATCTATCCTCCCCATATACAACTGTTATCTGATTACCGTACACAGCTAACATTCACAATCTATATAAAACAATATATTTGCTATGTGGGTGGTCATTTTCCACGAAGACGAACAAGTGGAAACGTATTTCAACAGCAAGGAAGGAATGTCAAGGACAAAGTCAACCAAGGTACGGGATGTAATGGACACTAGACAAGCTGAAGGAGTGTGAAAAGCGATTAGTTTATCACAAGCTCCGTCTTCGTGGAAAATGAACTCTCACATGGCTCTCAATCTAGATGAAAACTAATTATACTATGCAATAAAGCTTAAGTTAGCTGTGTCCAAAGATTTTTCGAAAGATATCTCGATCTCTTCTTTGTCCTCTCTCTTACCTACAATTCTTTCTTGTCATATGTATATTTAAGTAGCTCTGACATTGCGTGATATGTATTATAATCAATTAATTTTTGTCCAAGAGGACATCAATAAGTTGGCAAAACTCATGTCCAATTCGTTTGCAACATCTGTTATTTGCAATAAAAATATGTTTCAATCAAAAATCAACTGGCTCGGACCTGCCCGTCAGCTTTGCCTGAAGTTGCAAAGCTGTTTGGTTCTTGTTTCTCTTCCTTTTTTACAAACTTTCTGCTAAATTGATGGTATCTTCCCTTTCCTCCAAACCATTTTCAGCAATTTCCGTATGTGTTTCAGAATCTTTGGGTACTTTTTATTTAACCAAGAAAGAACAATGAGTATTATAGATGTCGATTATGAATTTGATCTACTTCCCTAGATTTCTAGTCAGATTCAGTTTGCCTTGGTGATAATTCTGGGTTTCATCCAGCTCCACATTGATACGTGTAGTCTTCAAAAATAGATTTATTTGATTTTTGTTATCTTTGTGCAACGCCATAATTTAGAAGTAATCTCTCACAGGCTTGTCTATATTGTTTTACCAGGTTCTAATCATATTGAGGGAATGCTGACGTACTTTTGTGTTTTTATCCGAGTTTGTACTGATGAACATTGTTGGCACTATATTGTTTCTCCTCAAAATGACAAGTCAAACATCCCTGCTCCCTACACCCGTGGAAATGGCACGTTTCTTATTTCCTGTGTTAGACCGTTCCTCACTTACTGCTAGATTGATAACTATGATATGACCGGAAAAGATAGTCCACACCCATATAAAGTTAACCATGCCCAAAGAGTGTTAACTTCATTCGGAAACAAAAACCTACTATGCACTGTCGAGGATGCCAGTTTTGGACAAGGCTGATCTTCTTCCTTTTTTTAAGCCTGATGATTCAAGTGGTTTTAGCACGGACTTATTCCGTGGTTTAAGAAAGTAATTCTTTCTGCAGATTTTTCTTTGACGTCCATGAAGTGGTCAAGCCACAAAACAGTAAACTGACGTAGTAAATTGTCAAAACAGTTAACTGACGTAGCAAACTCTCAAAACAGTAAACTGGCGTAATAAATTGTCAAAACAGTAAACTGACGTAGTAAATTTTCAAAACAGTTAACTGGCGTAGTAAATTGTCAAAACAGTAAACTGACGTAGTAAATTGTCTAAACAGTGAACTGGCGTAGTAAATTGTCAAAACAGTGAACTGGCGTAGTAAATTGTCAAAACAGTTAACTGGCGTAGTAAATTGTCAAAACAGTTAACTGACGTAGTAAACCGTCAAAACAGTAAACTGACGTAGTAAATTGTCAAAACAGTAAACTGACGTAGTAAATTGTTAAAACAGTAAACTGACGTAGTAAATTGTCAAAACCGTTAATTGGCGTAGTAAACTCTCAAAACAGTAAACTGGCGTAGTAAATTGTCAAAACAGTAAACTGACGTAGTAAATTGTCAAAACAGTAAACTGGCGTAGTAAACTGTCAAAACAGTAAACTGACGATTTAAATTGTCAAAACAGTAAACTGACGGAGTAAATTGTTAAAACAGTAAAGTGGCGTAGTAAACTGTCAAAACAGTAAACTGACGATTTAAATTGTCAAAACCGTAAACTGACGTAGTAAATTGTCAAAACAGTAAACTGACGAAGTAAATTGTCAAAACCGTAAACTGACGTAGTAAATTGTTAAAACCATAAACTGACCTAGTAAATTGTCAAAACCGTAAGCTGGCGTAGTAAATTGTCAAAACAGTAAACTGACGTAGTAAATTGTCAAAACCGTAAACTGACGTAGTAAATTGTCAAAAAAGTAACCTGCCGTAGTAAATTGTCAAAACCGTCAACCAAAGTTAAATGTTCTACGTACATTTTATTAGTCGGCCTTTGCCTCGAGTTGGCAACAATATTCTTTACTGATGTAATGTATCAATATCAGTGTACCTTTTAGCTGATCCTCGTCATCTTCTGGATACCAGTGTGCCATCAATTATGATGATTTTTCAGTAGGTGTTAGGCCTAGTTAAAAGAAAACGCATTGCAGAGGGCTGATTTAGAGTTGACAGAAGTAGGACACTGTGATAGCGGTATTGAAATCACCGACTGTGTCAATCGAAACGTAATACCGAGTGGGTAGATTCGATTATGTTATAGTTCCAGGATAGATAGGGTGTTTAAAACAGTCTCTGGACGTTTGGATGTGTTGTATGGTATATGGTTTGTGATGGCTTGCAGTGGCGTAGCAAATCATTTTTCGGAGTGTATATATATATATAGGTATGGGAGGAACATAAATTCTATTAGGCCATAGAAGCAATCTCCCGTGCCTTGGGAACTTTTTATTGACTGATTATTAACAAGTCAAACCCGTCTTTTTATATGAATATTATTAAATTTTGTACTTCATTAAGTAGTTTTTTATTTACATAAACCTTCGAGATTTGTCAATGTGTAAAGACATAACATAACAACACTATTTTATCAGATTAAAATATTCAAGAAGATTATTTCCGTTTTTATGATTAATAAAAATATCTATGATTAAAAAAAATCTTGAAAATGTTAGTGTATGGATGTTATGCCACTGGCTTGAGCGAGTGCGGTGGTCGACAGGGATAAGAATATTTACTGGATGGGGGTATATGATGTTATTCTTCCCACTAGGGAAGAAAATGGATCTGATTGCCTCCTGGAACATCTTGACTGGTTTGTTAAGCCTGTTACCAACACTCCCAGCTGCTCCAATGCTACTTAAATGCCTTTCTCAACAGTGTAATTTTCAGTTCACGAATGTCATCTTAATTGTCTAACAAGATGAATATTGTATGCCGAATCTACACATGCAAAATTGATGTATATCTCAAATTTGTACATATTTGTCGTTTTTCTTTGTTGTCTAAGAAAACTCAATGTTAAATATGAATAAGAGGTTAACATGCCTAAAATCTGTTGTTAATTGATATTTTAACTAGAACATGTTTCTAACAATATGTGACAAATGTGCAAATTTTGTTTCTTAATTACTACAATTATAATAACAACACTTGATAAGAGCAAACACTGAAACACTTCCAAGTTTAAATTGATCTGATAGACGCTACTCATCAGAGATTAGATTGTCCATCTTTGATTACAAATTGACTATAAATGTGAACAAAATTCGGGGTCATGAGGAGAATTTGTAAAATATTTTCTAGACAGTGGCCAGATGGAAGTTGGAATAAGTCGAAAACGTCTCTGCCTATCTTGGATTTCCAATCAGCTTGAAAAATTAAAAACTCTTGGTCACAGACACGGCATCAGCTGATTATTTCCACAGTGTTTTGTCACAATCAAACCTCTCACGTCCAGGGTTGCTCTATCATACCAAATTCTACTCAAACATAGTATTCTATTTGCACCCTTCAGGGCTGGGGGCAATTCCCGTCACTTACTCGCTTGGCTCAGGAATGCTTCATACCACATTAAAGTTAATGCCTTCATTCATACATGTATGCGAAGGGTAGTTTTTAAAAACATTTTTCCAATTGAACATTAAACTGCTACCTTCATTAGTTTATAAATATTTGAATCATCTTTAACGGCCTGCATCATTCACCTGTTCCCTGTGTTATCTGAACTGAAGAAGTTGACGTATTTCTACTTTATATAATTAATTGATGGTGGCTATCTCAGATTTCTTGCTGACCAAATAATTGGTATAACAGCACTTCGTAAAGGCAACGACAAGAAGTCTTACGACGATTGGGGTAGAATTGAGAATTGATTGAAAACGTATTTAAGGTAATCAGGAGACAGCGTTGCTATTTTCAATTTCAAATAAATTCAAAATAACAGCACCTGTTCCTGTTTCGATGGGCCTGAAGTGGCTTAGAAGACTTGGATTATAACCATGGGAAATAATTGTATAACATTTTGTTTAAATCGTTCCAATGGAAATTGAGAAACAGTTGTAAACGTCTTAGCCATTCAGCAGCCATAAGCATTAGAAAAACCTGATCATTGGGTGATCATTTGCACCAACTTTGGTTAACATTTGTCCATTAGAACTACGAAATTGAAAACGTTTCTGTCCCTATTTGGCCCTACCACCCTGCCTGTCCCATAGCAGAGTCCTTGGTTTATATATCAAATCCCCGTCACCGTCACCGTCACCGAATACCCAATGCTTTATAAACCAATAGCTCAAAGCTTCGTTATAATTAACCAGTGGTTAATGAAAATATATAAAACAAAATCTAGAATATCTTATATCAATTCCCTGCTATAGATTGTTGAAATAAATATATTGATGTGTTTGAGGATTTAATTTGCCTTGTAAATCCTTTGATTTTCTTAGCAACAATTTTGATTTTTTCACTAACCCGTGGTTTAAGTTAACCAACCTTTGAGCAACAATTTGGATTTTTCACTAATCCCTGGTTTAAGTTAACCAACCTTTGAGCAACAATTTGAATTTTTCACTAATCCCTGGTTTATGTTAACCAACCTTTGCGCAACAATTTGAATTGTTTACTAATCCATGGTTCAAGTTAACCAACCTTTGAGCAACAATTTGAATTTTTCACTAACCCATGGTTTAAGTTAACCAACCTTTGAGCAACAATTTGGATTTTTTTCACTAATCCCTGGTTTAAGTTAACCAACCTTTGAGCAACAATTTGAATTTTTCACTAATCCCTAGTTTAAGTTAACCAACCTTTGAGCAATAATTTGATTTTTTCAATACCTGCTGGTTAAAGCTTATTAAGCATTGAGCAACTGGGCCCAGGATGTCACAACATTCATTTAAACAACATTGTATTCCTCTTGGCCCCCATTTTACTACCAATTGGGAGTCAACCTTTATTTATGTAAACTGAATCTGTTTGGTACAGAGCCGATTCATACCATACTAGGTTCAATTCCCCTCATTCATACTTGTAGATTATTGCTACAAAATATACCACTAATTTCCTACATGGAGTATTGAGCTCCACCCCTCTGCCCTAAGGATCCCTTGGTCCAAAGATGCTCATTTGATTGAAGTGCCCATTAAACATCATACAAGATTCTATTTTTATTTAACTTTTAAATAATTGTGACTAGATGATATGAATAAACTAATTTAACAACAGTGCAATGAGAATTATTCTGTACCTTTTCTATATGACTACAAACATTACTGTGTGGTATACACAAGATCAATGGTATGAGGCTACACCGAGGAACAACCAAACTGGCCAACTACCAAGATCAGAAAGAAGTAAAAGCTTGATATAATTAGAATGATTTTAATGTTATCAAATAAATTATTATTCTTTTGCTGAGGTATGTAAAACGTCATAAAACAAATATTACATCCATGATTCCAACTTCATTTCATTCATGAAAACGAAAGTATTAATATCAGTGGAACAAGAATTCCACGGAATGTGTCGCCTGCTGAGCGCTTTTAGTAAGGAAAGTGTTTTGGCTTGAGTTATCACGTAAACAGATATGCCAAAACGCCGAAAGTTGAAACTCGACAGAAAAACCTGTAACATATGTTGAACATTATTGCTTCTAGCATTAAAAGGGGCACAAAATGCACGTAAACTTCTGAAGAGCTATATTGGTATGCAATATGTGTACCAAGTTTGAGTTCAATTAACCCAAGGGAACTCAAGTTATCGGACGCCCACAAAGTAATACCTATATGTCGTCTCGCGTTGCAGGCGACACAAAAATGATATACAATTATATTCAGTTTTAAAATCGTGTCACAACAACACAACAAGTCTGAGTTGCTGAGTATCGGTTTATAACAGAAACAATCAATGTACTTTTCAAATTTTACAACGTTTATTACAAGGAAAGCATTTGTTCCTATTTCAGTCATACCATGTTTCTCTTCATGAAATTGGTCCATTTCTACCAAGCTGATATGTAGAACTGCAAAATAACCTGGTTTGACAGCTACAATAAAATTGTATAACCTCAATGTCTGTCTATCTTTCTGGCTATCAATTTCTGTACACTAAGTGTTGAGTACACCTGTACTGCATTGTATGCACACCTTGTCCTTGTCCCATAGGGATGGATAAGAAGACTATGTACACTTGATCCATGTCATAGCTTGCCCTGTGAGCTGTTTCTACACATCAACACGTTCACACAGTCAGATGATCCGTTATAACTTAGAGAACTTTGGTGTCTTTTTCTCCATGCCAGCCATTACAGCCTTCATTACGTCCTCACTCTGTAGCATCCCCTGGTTCCAGACCGCCTACAAACCAACAACATCTCAGTCATCACACACATATAATCTGTGACTATTCTTATCATGTATTCGGAAATTTATTGTGGCAGGTTTTAATGGTACATAGGATTATGGTCACTTTCTATCTTTACACTACAGGAAATTTCCCCTTTGGCTCAATTGGTAGAGCGTCCGACTAGGAAGCTGAGGGTCACTGGTTTGATCCCTAGTGGAAGCACACTACTCTCTTTCCTGTTATACCATCATTCTTTCTGTTAAGGCTCTTTAATGAGGAAATTGTAGTGTAGCCTGGAAGATATAACTCAGGTATTATACCTTCAAGGGAGCTAATTATGGCAAATATGGTATATGATAATGCAGCTGTGACAAGCTGATACAGATTTATAAAGTGACCATGACAAGCTTAAGGTGTAAAAAAATATAATGTAAACATGGGCTATGGAAAAGTGTTAAGGCAACAGGAGGTAAAGAACTGTATCTTATCTGTTGTTCTGCAATAACAGATGACATAATAATCTAATAATCAAGGCTGTGAGGATGAAATGTTGTTTATAAAACTGAAATTGTATATTACATACTTCAGGAGGCCTTCATTTCTTACACACGTGCTGAGGAATAAATACAAAAGGGAAAAAAAACACCTACTGCTGAAAGTATCATGTGCTGTATATGAAACACAGCAATGGCTACACTACAGTGGTAATATTGCTATGCAGATCAATGGACCTGTTTGCTACCTACCACATGTTCCAGCCCTTCCCGAACAGAGTGATCGCGGGAGAACACCAGTGACACCTTGCTGCCTTGGACTGCTACAGGACTCTTACTGGCAATGATCTCTGCTATGTCCATGGCTCCCGTTAGCATGGACTCCTTGTCTGGAAAGATCCGACTGTCAAAAAGGGCATGAATTATTCACCAACTATTTTTGTCTATTTATTGAGAAAACAGTTTTATTATTTCATTATCGCAATTATTTCGATATCAATCGATCTTCAAACTAAACAGCACATAATTTATTTTAACATAAAATACACAATAGTTATTTACCTGACAAAGCCCATTTCTTTTGCTTCATCGCTGTGGAATCTCCGTGCTGTGTATATCAGCTCTCGCACTAAACTATCATTTCCAACAATTTTAGGAAACCTTTGAAGAGTTCCAACATCTGCTGCCAGGCCGATGTCAACTTCCTGTTGAACACAGATTACAAACACACATGACCAATATTTCATCGACAACACAGAAAACAAAGATGATCAACCCTTTATAAACGATTGAGGAATGAATTATAACTGTTGAAAGATTGGAATGTTGATGTCGATTTACCAACCGCCATCAAATCTGTCTTAACACCTTAAAACATATAAACCTTTGAATCATCTGAATATAACCTATGTTTTGAGATAACCATTCTATTCTGTTATTGTGTTAAATGATTCAATTACAGTGAATATACATCAGTTTTAAGTAAAAACATTTATCTGTTGATATCAACTCAAACAGCATAAAAATTACAGGTGAGAGAGAAGAGAAAGCAAAAGTTAAAAACAAATATTCGAACATTGAATAAAATAAATAGAATTCAGATACCGAATTTTGTACCTTTATTTGAAAAAATGAATCTTGTGTGGCATATCTGATGTCGCAGGCTGATGTCATGTCTATCCCTCCACCTATACAGGCGTTGTGTATTGCTGCTATCACTGGCTTAGTACACTGAAACACACACAAAGGGACAAGGATATAGCTAACTACATATCAAATTTATCGTAGAATATCATATGACAGTTGTGTATTGCTGCTATCACTGGCTTAGTACACTAAAACACACACAAAGGGACAAGGATATATCGAACTACATATGGCTTAGTACACTGAAACACACGCAAAGGGACGAGGATATATCTAACTACATAAGGCTTAGTACACTGAAACACACACAAAGGGCGGAGGAAATATCTAACTCCATATGGCTTAGTACACTGAAACACACGCAAAGGGACGAGGATATATCTAACTACATATGGATTAGTACACTGAAACACACACAAAGGGACGAGGAGATATCTAACTACATATGGCTTAGTACACTGAAACGCACACAAAGGGACGAGGAAATATCTAACTACATATGGCTTAGTACACGGAAACACACACAAAGGGACGAGGATATAGCTATCTACATATTAAATTTATCGTAGAATATCATATGACAGTTGTGTATTGCTGCTATCACTGGCTTAGTACACTGAAACACAAACAAAGGGACGAGGATATATCTAACTACATATGGATTAGTACACTGAAACACACACAAAGGGCGGAGGAAATATCTAACTCCATATGGCTTAGTACACTGAAACACACGCAAAGGGACGAGGATATATCTAACTACATATGGCGTAGTACACTGAAACACACACAAAGGGACGAGGATATAGCTATCTACATATCAAATTTATCGTAGAATATCATATGACATCTTTATCCTATATTCTTTTCCATTTTCTTCCATGTCAACTGGACTGCCATTACTGACATACTGTGACTACTAAAACAATGTCATACATCTGGTACTTATTTTGACAGGCAACTTTAAGTGATTATACTTTGTATTTGTATGAAAGGCCCCTGGAAAGAAATAATCATGAAGTAGGTCACAAAAGTGTGACCACCTTTCATATATTGTTTTTGAAATATCATGGTAGAGCCTTCACACGTACAGCACATTCTGGACAAGCGAGTCATTGTGACCGTCCTGACACACATTCTGGACAAGCGAGTCATTGTGACCGTCCTGACACACATTCTGGACAAGCGAGTCATTGTGACCGTCCTGACACACATTCTGGACAAGCGAGTCATTGTGACCGTCCTGACACACATTCTGGACAAGCGAGTCATTGTGACCGTCCTGACACACATTCTGGACAAGCGAGTCATTGTGACCGTCCTGACACACATTCTGGACAAGCGAGTCATTGTGACCGTCCTGACACACATTCTGGACAAGCGAGTCATTGTGACCGTCCTGACACACATTCTGGACAAGCGAGTCATTGTGACCGTCCTGACACACATTCTGGACAAGCGAGTCATNCACATTCTGGACAAGCGAGTCATTGTGACCGTCCTGACACACATTCTGGACAAGCGAGTCATTGTGACCGTCCTGACACACATTCTGGACAAGCGAGTCATTGTGACCGTCCTGACACACATTCTGGACAAGCGAGTCATTGTGACCGTCCTGACACACATTCTGGACAAGCGAGTCATTGTGACCGTCCTGACACACATTCTGGACAAGCGAGTCATTGTGACCGTCCTGACACAGATTCTCAATAATATTACCATTTAGGCTTGGGTTTTTTTAATATGCATTTTAGATAAAAACTAAATGCGCCTATGTAAGGAATACTTCAGTCATTAATTGAATTTAACAAGGATTGTAATACATTTTCATAATACTGATGATAAATCTAATTCTTATTCTGCAGCCTATATCGGAACCTGCAGGTACAGGTTGTAATAAAAAACAAATTGAGGATGGGCTGACATAGATATACCTCCACCCTCTCAAGGTGGTAAAGTATGACCTTTGACCCTTTATCCTTGAATGATGACATTCAAAAACTATTCAGCTGTAGAAATTGATGTTACCATACCGGTAATATGCTGGAAGTATAAACCAAATCAGTTGAGGGGTTCATGAGATACCCGAGTCCTTTGACCATTTAACCTCGACCATTGGCCACCTAATTCACATCAAATGTAGAACTATGAGCTGAATCTGTGGAGGGGATCATTAGTCCAAATTATTGTGACGTTTTATCGACTTTTTTATATCGATACATGTACATCATGAATGGACAGACACAAAGATGCAGTGACAAAGCGATTAGTATATATAGTATATAAACAGTTTGTAAAGAAAAGCTCCCTGGTCTCAAAACACTCTTTTAGATTAATTTCTGTTATCACAAAACAAATACTATTGTTCTTACATTTCTATTAGGGTACAATCAATTTTATATTTTCAAAGAATACCCATTACAGTCTGCTGTATGTGAAATTTCCCAAACCTTCTCTTCATTTGATTAACCTTGTTATAACATGACTAACATCCTACCAGGTAGAAACTAAATCATTAAAATTTCAAAACAATAGATGTTTTTATGTAACAACTTCCACAAGGGACCAAATAATACAAACCTTTTCTATAACAGTAAATGTTTCCTGATAATCAGCAATAGTCCCACGTATCATGAAGGCTTTCCGGGAAGGGTCTAGGTCTGACTGCATGACAGCAACTGTATCCAGGTCAGTGAGGTCAAGACCTAAAACAATTTAGGTTTCTTTTCAGAATAGTCACCGACTCTGAATGCCCTATCTCCCTCAGACAGAATCACCCCCTGTACTTAGCTGAAACTTGCAGCTGTTCCCACTCCCATCTACAGAACTTACCTTTCAAATACATTGGAAAATCTCTTTGAGTTATAAGGAAGTAGGTTTGGGTATATAACTTGAGGTTCAGCACAATGACAGGTTTAAGAACACAGCATCAGTTACATGCAAGACATATTTCAAAGCTTTCCTTCTGACGTTCATTTTGTATAAACTCATTTCAATTGCATGCCAGTCAGTCAAATCATTACCTACCAGTTATATATCACCGGCCCTCTGATATTCTAAGGTATCACTTACTAGTTGGGAATAGCTATAATGGCTATAATATAAATAACCAATCTCTGCCATCAGATATAACCAGATGTGAACATATCATCATCCCCCTCCCAAACCATGTTTTGACTAATGTTAACACCTTGACACACCCCTCCCCAAGTATGATTTACCTGAAGTGAACACCTGACCAACCCCCCACCCAAGTATGATTTACCTGATGTGATTACATTTCCAGCCCCTCAGTGTGTATGTCTTACCTGATGTGAATACCTCACCAACCCCTCAGTGTGAATGTCTTACCTGATGTGAAACCATTGTCAGCCCCCTCAGTGTGTATGTCTTACCTGATATTATTACATTGCCAGCCCCTTCAGTGTGTATGTCTTACCTGTTATTATTACATTGTCAGCCCCCTCAGTTTGTATGTTTTACCTGATGTGCATCCCTAACCAGCCCCTCAGTGTGTATGTCTTACCTGATGTGATTACATTACCAGCCCCTCAGTGTGTATGTCTTTCCTGATGTGAATACCTCACCAACCCCTCAGTGTGTATGTCTTACCTGATGTGAATACCTAACCAACCTCTCAGTGTGAATGTCTTACCTGATGTGAATACCTAACCAGCCCCTCAGTGTGTATGTCTTACCTGATTTGAATACCTCACCAACCCCTCAGTTTGTATGTTTTACCTGATGTGAATACCTAACCAGCCCCTCAGTGTGTATGTCTTACCTGCTGTGAACACTTTTCCAGCTCCAGACAAAACTATAACTCTACAATCACTGTCACTGTTCAGCTGTTGAAAACACGTTCGCATCTCACTAGGAATTAAATTAAAAAACATTAAAGTCTGAGAAAAGGGGTGGATAATAAGAAATCGGAGGTTGGATTTGAGTAATTATACCTGTAATGTTTGATTGTTTACTGTGTTCAGGTGCTTCCCTGTTAGTTTACTTTTGCACACATTTAAGGTAAAAATCTATTTTTTCATGATGCCTTCATGAAGACAAATATTACCTCCAGAATGCCTTGTTCATTGCATTCAACTTTTTTGGTCTGTTCATTTCTACTTGGGTAACAAACTCCTTTGGCTGGGTAACCTTGAGTGTCTCAAAGTTATACTTGGAAGTGACATCTGCCGACATACTTCTGGCCGATCCCAAGAGAAGAGGCTTCAAAACTGGTTTTAGAAATACCCCTTGAGGATAAAGTGAAAGTTCAATGATACAGTGATATTATACAATACTTTGGGAAACTTTCAAAAGTTTCTGGTTTAAAAATAAAGCAGATTGTTAATCTAAAATTTCAAGACAGTACAGATCAGATATGAATTAAGATATGAAATGTGAGGGATTACTACCAGATATGTTCTATGAAAATGGCAGCAGTAACCGCTGTATGGGAAATTAAATTTCTGGTGCCTGGCAAATGCATACAAGAATCTTGGTATGGGAGACTAAATTTTACCAGTAGAAATATGTTTAAGTCAAGAGTTACATGATAAATTAGAATTTGTTAATGCCAGGTTAGTTCTTGTGGTGGAATAATGGATCAGTCTTTTTCTCCATAGCCGTATCCAAATAAACCTTGTATTTTGTTACACTTTTAACATGTTTATCGCATTACTACAAACTGTTGATGTATTTGTTTATGTGTAACTGGTTTTCCAGTAGTAAGTACTGCATGCAAATATGGACTCCTCTATCCTTGCAGTCCACAACAAAAATATATACACATATATGATATCTCACAGAAATAGCTACTAAATCTTGGTGGGGACTCCTGGATAAAATATATGGAATCTGAAAAACAAAACAATTACATTTAAAGTACCTGAGTTAAGCGACAACAGCAATGCTTATGTCGAGAAAGGTTGTCACAATTGCAGTCCCACTTTTTCACACTGTCACCTGTTCACTAACATGCATTTGCCTATCAGTATCAGTACAAAGGTCACACGTATAAAATTGAAGTTATGTGAACGTTTATCTGCATTATAACATCGTTTCTGCTCGCTGTTACCTCGAGATGAACTTTTCATAAGTTGAGTAATTATCTTCATTCTTCTCAATTTATCATAAACAAGACTTTCCGTCGATTTTTTGCCGCAGTCGTCGGTTTCATAATAAAACTAGAAACCTTCCGAATGGTGGTTTAGTTTCGCTTTGTCATTGCCAATCAAAACGAATTTTACATTGGGAGTTACTTTCGGAACACCCGAAACGTGAAAAATAAACATGTCGTCTTCACCTTCATGGTTTTGGCTGACTGTTGTCGGGGGCGGACTTTCTGCTGTAGCATTGTGTATTCTTAAAAGGTGTTCTCGAACCCCTATTAAATGCGCCAGCTTACGTTTGATGTCGGGTAAAACGGTCCTTATCACGGGAGCAAACTGTGGACTAGGAAAAGCAACAGCCTTAGAACTAGCTAAACGTGACGCTAGGGTGATCCTGGCATGTCGAGATCTGGTAAAAGCAAAGCAGGCTATGGATGACATTCGTCAGAAGACAACGAAAGGAGAACTACAAATTGCAAAACTCGACTTGTCGTCGATGTCGTCTGTGAAGCAGTTCTGTACGAATATAAATGCACAGGAGAACAGATTGGACGTGTTGATAAACAATGCAGCTGTCATGGCACATCCTTTCACCATTACTGAAGATGGTTTAGAAATAAACATGGCTGTCAACCACTTTGGAAACTTTCTGATGACAAACCTTCTTTTGGATCTATTGAAGAAATCGAGCCCAAGTAGAATTGTCTTTGTATCTTCTAGCCTTCACAAGTTTGGAAATATCAACTTGAAATATTTGAATAGTAAGCACAACAATCCGTATGCTGACAGTAAATTAGCTAATATTTACTTTGCAAGGGAACTGCACTTACGACTTAAAGGCACTGGGGTATCTGTTCACACCCTGTCCCCAGGAATGGTCAACACAGAGCTTGGAAGACATAGATTATCTAAGGTGCTGAAATTCTGTTTACAGCCACTGTTAGGATTATTGATAAAGTCACCGGAAGAAGGATGTCAAACCATCGTTCACTGTGCAATTTCAGAAAAACTTGACAATGTTTCTGGTGGCTATTATGCAAATTGTGAAAAAAGTGAATGGAGTGAAATTTCTCAAAAAAATGTGCCTGAATTGTATCAGATTAGTGAAAAGTTGACAGGTCTTTAGACATTATTAGTGAATTGTTTTCATAGCATCTCAGTTTACTTTTGTTTTGAAGCAATCAAAAACACTCTTGACAAAATCAAAGGTTCTGTATGTATCGTTTGAATATATTACAACAAAGTAATGCTGGGAAATCAAGTGTATGTGGATTTCTTTTTCACGCCATATGTACACTTTGAACCTCGTTGAATTAATTAACATAAGCTTTTTAATGTCAGATACTACATTGTCCAGGTGCAGAAGAGGTATTTTTTTTTTACATTTTGTATGTATTGCTATGATGTGTTGAACTTGATCAACTATTTGAAAGAAATAATAGATTTGATTGAAATCCCTTTTTTTGGTGTTCATTTGTTCATTTTACAAAAGCACTCTTAGCTATTGGTCAAAAGCAGGATCAGCAGTATCGTCCTGCAGTAAAATCATTTTCTCCAGTCAACTGTCACATGTTATTTTCCTTTTAAGTTTATAGTAAATTACATTTAAACTGTCACTTTAAGAATAGTGTATGATAAATCCTTTACCTGTTTAAAACCATCAATAGGTTTTCAACATAAAAGCGTGGTAGCCTAAGATTCTAATTTCAGTAGAAATAGGTTGATAGGGCTAATTAACTGCAGATAGAACACATCATAACTATGATTAAAATAAAATGCTCAAAATTGCAACTACTTGTTTGTCATGTTAGAAGTGTTGACAAGTTATTTGAATGATTGTTTGATATGTTGATAGAGCTATAGCATCGTATGGAATGTTAGGTATTGGTTGAAGTGAGCACGGTGATTAAGAATTCTATGTCACAGACCATTGCAAAATAAACTATGCAAAACCTTTACTATAGTAATTATAATAGAGTCATATTATCTTAATGAAGGAGTGATAAAATGTGTAATAAGATTGATAGTGCTCATGGAATGAGTAAAATGATGGGGTTCCAGGGAGGGAGTAGAATGATAGGTACCCACGGAGTAAGCAGAATGAAAGGGACCCAGGGAGTGAGTAGAATGATGGAGATCCATGGAGTAAGCAGGATGCTGGGGACCCAGGGAGTGAGCAGAATGATAGGGACCCAGGGAGTGAGTAGAATGATGGAGATCTAGAGAGTGATTAAAATGATTGAGATCTAGGGAGTGAGTAGAATGATAATGATCCAGGGAGTGAGCAGAATGATAGGGACCCAGGGAGTGAGTAGAATGACGGAGATCCAGGGAGTAAGCAGAATGATGGGGACCCAGGGAGTGAGCAGAATGATAGGGACCCAGGGAGTGAGTAGAATGATAGGGACCCAGGTATTGAGTAGAATGATGGAGATCCAGGGAGTAAGCAGAATGATGGGCACCCAGGGAGTGAGCAGAATGATAGGGACCCAGAGAGTTAGTAGAATTATGGAGATCCAGAGAGTGAGTAAAATGATTGAGATCTAGGGTTTGAGTAGAATGATGATCCAGGGAGAAAGCAGAATGATGGAGATCCAGGGATTGAGTAGACTGATAATAATCCAGAGAGTGAGTAAAGTGATGGCAAGCTAGGGAGAGAGTAGAATGGTAGGGGCCCATGAAGTGAGTGGGTTTCCAGAGAGTGAGTAAAGTGATGGCAAGCTAGGGAGAGAGTAGAATGGTAGGGGCCCATGAAGTGAGTGGGTTTCCAGAGAGTGAGTAAAGTGATGGCAAGCTAGGGAGAGAGTAGAATGGTAGGGGCCCATGAAGTGAGTGGGTTTCCAGAGAGTGAGTAAAGTGATGGCAAGCTAGGGAGAGAGTAGAATGGTAGGGGCCCATGAAGTGAGTGGGTTTCCAGAGAGTGAGTAAAGTGATGGCAAGCTAGGGAGAGAGTAGAATGGTAGGGGCCCATGAAGTGAGTGGGTTTCCAGAGAGTGAGTAAAGTGATGGCAAGCTAGGGAGAGAGTAGAATGGTAGGGGCCCATGAAGTGAGTAGAATGGTAGGGACCCAGGGAGTGAGTAGAATGATAGGGACCCAGGGAGTGAGTAGAATGATGGAGATCCAGGGAGTAAGCAGAATGATAGGGACCCAGGGAGTAAGTAGAATGATAGGGACCCAGGGAGTGAGTAGAATGATGGAGATCCATGGAGTAAGCAGGATTCTGGGGACCCAGGGAGTGAGCAGAATGATAGGGACCCAGGGAGTTAGTAAAATTATGGAGATCCAGAGAGTGAGTAAAATTATTGATATCTAGGGAGTGAGTAGAATGATAATGATCCAGGGAGTGAGCAGAATGATGGAGATCCAGGGATTGAGTAGAATGATAGGGACCCAGGGAGTTAGTAAAATTATGGAGATCCAGAGAGTGAGTAAAATTATTGATATCTAGGGAGTGAGTAGAATGATAATGATCCGGGGAGTGTGCATAATGATTGGGGACCCAGGGATTGAGTAGAATGATTGAGTTCCAAAGAATGAGTTAAATGATGGAAATCTAGGGAGTGAGTAGAACGATAATGATCCAGGGAGTGAGCAGAATGATGGAGATCCAGGGATTGAGTAGAATGATAGGGACCCAGGGAGTGAGTAAAATGATGAAGATCCAGAGAGTGAGTAAAATGATGGAGATCTAGGGAGAGAGTAGAATGGTAGGGGCCCATGAAGTGAGTAGAATGGTAGGGACCCAGGGAGTGAGTAGAATGATTGATATCTAGGGAGTGAGTAGAATGATAATAATCCAGAGAGTGAGTAAAATGATGGAGATCCAGGGAGTAAGCAGAATGATGGGGACCCAGGGAGTGAGTAGAATGATTGATATCTAGGGAGTGAGTAGAATGATAATAATCCAGAGAGTGAGTGAAGTGATGGCAAGCTAGGGAGAGAGTAGAATGGTAGGGGCCCATG